>NW_025868161.1:0-7706 GCF_002878395.1 Capsicum annuum
CTTTAATATATACAAACACGAAGTTCCTAATCCACACACCAAGTTAACAATACCAGACCATGTCGAGGGAAGCAGGTTACAAAACATAAAAGAGAACATCGAGGAAAGTGAGCAAGAGACAATTTTACATAGCTCAAAACGTTTAAAGGACTTAGATCGCAAGGATAAGCTTGATCACTTGAGCCAACCTATGGAGCTTCTTAGAAGTTGAGCTTGAGAGAGAGATTAAGACTATTGGGAGGTGATATTAAGTCATGAAACTGGTGGATGAAGAGGGGGATTTAATACAAGAAATTAGGGAAAATAAAGAGACAGCTAAACACATAAAACTGATGGGCTATAAAAGATATTTATTTGCAGGGAAATAAAAGTAACGTGTTATTTGCTGGAAACAACAAAAAAAGTAACGTATTTGCAAATAAATTTCTGGATCCAATGAATAAAAAGAGTTTTTAATTAATTGGGATAATGTTAAAACAAAATGACAAAATTGCGCTTGAAGGATCTCAAAAAAAAAGGTTGTGAGACCTTACAATATCTTCCCCTTGGGATCATTCATCCCGAATGAAGGTTATATATTCATATAAAACTCAATGCACAGAATTAGGGGATGAAACTTCTACTATTGAACTTTACTTATGATTATATTTCTCACCATAACGCAGAAACTCCAAAGAGAAACTCAGCAAGACAAATTATAAACACAAATTATGAACAAACGATACTAGACATAAGCACGATTTAAGACAGGCATACCATGTGGCTTGATTTTAAAAAGCGAAAAGCAAGAATTTATGGAATATCATGAGTAAGGATTTGCATTATTACCTTCATTGCCTTCCTCTTGAGAAGTGAATAGGTGAGGATATATTGCCTTCATATGTTCCTCTGATTCTCATGTAGCTTCCCCAAACTTTTGATTTCTCCACAAAACCTTTACCGAAATAATTACCTTTATTCTCAACTTGCGAACTTGACGATCCAATATCTCAATGGGAACTTCTTCATAATTCAATGAATCTTTTATACCAACACTCTCCGTCGGGACTATAAAAGTACGTCACCCACACACTTCCTAAGTAAGGATACATGAAATACTGGATGGATCGAGGCCAGTTCCACAGGCAAATCTAACTCATAGGCAATCTTTCCAACTTTTCTCAAAATCTAGTAAGGACCACTATAACGAGGACTAAGTTTTCCCTTCTTTTTATAATGCATGACACCCTTCATCGGTGACACCTTCAAGAATACCCAATCATTTACCTCAAACTCTAAGTCCCTACGCCTCCTATCTGAGTAGGATTTTTGGCGACTTTGAGCAGTTTTCAACCTCTCTCAAATAACCTTAACCTTCTCAACAGCTTGATAAACCAAATTTGTGCCTAATAACTTAGTTTTACCAACCTCAAACCACCCAATAGAAGATCCACATCTTCACCCGTATAGAGCTTCGAAAGGAGACATCCGAATACTTGAGTGGTAACTATTATTGTATGCAAACTCAATAAGAGGTAGGTGCTCCTCCCAATTTCCTTTGAAGTCAAGCAGACGTCCTCAACATATCCTCTGAATAGTGCATTCCGCTTGACCATCCATCTGAGGGTGGAAAGCAGTACTATAGTTCACCTACGTACCCAAACCTCTCTGGAAGGACCTCCAAAAATTAGCAGTAAACTGGGGGCCTCTATCTGAAATGATAGACATGGGTTTTCGTGCTACCTGACAATTTCTCGAATATACAATCGGGCATAATCTTTAGCTGAGTATGTCATCTTAACAGGAAAGAAATAAGCAGACTTAGTCATCCGATCCACAATCACCCAAATTGAGTCATGTTGATGCCGAGAACGTCGTAACCCAGTCACAAAATCAATGTTTATCATATTCCACTTCCATACTGGAAGAGCTATATCTTGAGCAGATACAATAGGTTTTTGATGCTCGACCTTAACCTACTGACAATTTGGGCACTTGAGTACAAAGTCAGCAATTTTTTGTTCATGTTGTTCCACCACTAAATTTCCCTCAAATCATGATACATTTTGGGGGATCTCGGGTGAATGGAGTACCTGGAATAATGTGCTTCTGCCATGATCCTTTCTCATAATCCATCAACATCTAGGACACAAAGTCTTCCCTGGTACCCCAGAACACCATCTCCCCCTTGCTCAAAAGCCATAATCTTTTGTTGTAGAACTTTTTCCTTCAATTGCAAAAGAATGGGATCATTATTCTTCTTTTCTTTAACTTCTGACACCAGGGATGATTCTGACATATTCTGTACAACCACTCCACCATCCTCAGAGTCTAGGAGTCGGACTCCTAAATTAGCAAGACAATGAATATCTTTTGTGAGTCCTTTCTTCTCTTCCTCCACATGTGCAAGACTCCCCATGGACAATTTACTATGAGCATCTGCAACCACGTTTGCCTTACCTAATAAAGCAAACTTAAATCATAGTCCTTGAGTAGCTCAAGCTACCTCCTTTTCCTGATATTAAACTCGTTCTGACTGAAAACATATTGGAGGCTTTTATGATAAGTGAAAATATCAACATGTACCCCATAAAGATAGTGACGCCAAATCTTCAAACCAAAGACCACAACTGCTAATTCAAGATCGTGGGTGGGGTAATTCCTCTCATTATTTTTAAGCTTCCTCGAGGCATAGGCTATAACCTTACCATGTTTCATCAACACACAACCAATACCAACCCGTGAAGCATCACAATAAACCACGAAGCCTTCATTTCCCTTCGATAAAGTCAACACTGGGGCAGAGGTCAATCTATCTTTTAGCTCCTGAAAACTTTTCTCACATGCCTCCGACCATTGAAACTTGACTATTTTCTGAGTCAATCTAGTTAAAGGAGTGGCAATGGAGGAAAATCCCTCCACAAATCTCCTGTAGTAACTAGCTAGACCTATAAAGCTTCTAATTTCAGAAGGTGTTGTAGGTCTGGGCCATTTTTTCACTACCTCAATCTTTTGAGAATCAACCTGGATGCCTTCACCAGAAATAATATGGCCTAAAAATGCTACTGACTCCAACCAAAATTCACACTTAGAGAATTTCGCATACAACTCACGGTCCTTAAGTATTTGAAGAACAATCCTGAGATGATTAGCATGCTCCTCCTTACTTCGAGAGTAGACCAAAATATCATTAATGAAGACGATTACCAATCTATCCAAATACGGTTTAAACATCCTATTCATAAGTTCCCTAAAAACTGCAGGAGTGTTAGTCAAAGCAAAGGACATGACTAAAAATTCAAAGTGACCATATTGAGTTCGGAAAGCTGTCTTCGGAATATCACATTCTCTAACTTTTAACTGATGGTAACCAGATCTGAGATCTATTTTAGAAAAATACTTGGTACCCTATAGCTGGTCGGATAAGTCATCTATTCTAGGAAGGGGGTACTTATTCCTTATAGTGACTTTATTCAGCTGGCAATAATAGATGCACATTCGAAGTGAACCATCTTTTTTACACACGAACAAGACTTGAGCACCCCACGGAGAAGTACTAGGCCTTATAAAACCATTATCAAGAAGATCTTTCAACTGCTCTTTCAACTCTCTTAACTCTGCAAGAGCCATTCTATATGGTGGAATAGAGATAGGCTGAGTGTCAGGAAGATCAATCCCAAAATCTATTTCCCTATCGGGAGGAACTCCTGGAAGATCGTAAGGAAAAACTTCTGAATACTCATTGACAACAGGAACAGACTGGAGTGAAGGTATTTCTGACTTACAATCTTTGACTCGGACCAGGTGGTAAATACACCCCTTAGACATCATTTTTGGAGCCTTAAAATATGAAATGAACTTCCCTTTAGGCACGACAGGACTACCTTCCCATTCAAGAGGTGGTTTGTTGGGAAACTAAAACTTGACCACCCTCGTTCTACTATTAATGGAAGCATAACATGAATACAACCAGTCCATACCCAATATAACATCAAAGTCCACCATGTCCAACTTAAATAAGTCGACTGTGGTGTCTTTATGGAGGACGGTAAATAAACGATCTCTATAAACTTGTCTAGCAATAATAGACTCGCCAACAGGAGTGGAAATAAAAAATGGCTCTAGGATTTGTTCGGGGAATACTCCAAACTTCATAGCTACATATGAGGTCACAAAGGACAAGGAAGCACCAGGATCAAGTAGCACATAAACATCATGAGAAAAGACTTTCAACATACCAGTAACTATATCAGGAGAAGCCTCCAAATCCTGGCGATTTCCTAAAGCATACAGATGATTTTGAACTCTACCGGACCTCGGAGTAGTGCTCTGACCTGCTACAAGAACTGAAGTAGAAGATTGGGCTCTGTTTCCGTATTAACTTTCTTTGCTGATGGATAATCCTTTTGCATATGACCTCACTGACCACACCTACACCTTTGACGTAATGACACTCGCTTGGGTGATTCTTTCCACAAATAGTACAAGTAGGATATGATGGGACCCACCGACTTCCCTCTTTCTTTGAGTGAGAACCTTGAACCCTGAAATTTTAATTTGTCTGAACATGCTGGTCGATCCTAGGACTTGGTGTAGGTGCACTAGCAGAAGATGCAGGTCCAGATGACCTCTTATGAAAGAAATCTTTGTTTCCATTTCTTGAGCGCTGTTGAGTAGACTCATTACTTGCTGACATGGCCTTCTTATTCTGAAATTCGTCCCTATCTCTTTGTTTTTTCTCCTCACCCTGTTGAGCATACACCATCAACCTAGAAATATCCATATCACTAATTAACAATGCCGCTTTGCACTCTTTTCGTACATGTTTTGCAAGTCTAGACACAAACTTCAGCATGTTAGCCCTCATTGTAGTTACCAACTCTGGCGCATATCGAGACAATTTAGTGAACTTGAGACCATACTCCTTCACACTCATCTTTTACTATTTTAAATTCACAAACTCCTGTACCTTGGCCTCCCTTAGCTCTGTGGAAAGAAATGGTCAAGGAAAGAATCCATAAAATCATCCCATACAGCAGGAGGTGCATTTTCACCATGAACAAGCTCCCACTGATCATAACATATACTAGCAACATCCTTCAACTGGTAGGATACAAACTCAACTCCCTCGGTATCACTAGCATTCATAACCCTTAAGATATTTTCAACTTCATCAATAAAATTTTGGGGATCCTCGTCGACCTTGGATCCTGTGGACATAGGTGGATTCATCTTGAGGAACACTTGCATCCTAGAAATATTGGAAGACTCATGAGAGTTAGAGCTGGTAGTACCCGAATGAATTGACTGAGATGCTACAAGCTGTGTGAGCATCTGAATAGCCTATCTAAATTTGCCATTGGTAGCATCAGTGAGAGGAGGTTGTATAGAGGATGTCCTGGGTCTCCTTACTAGAGTAGGTGCCACAGGAGGTGCATCAGTAGTAACATTTTGCCTAGGAGTGTAGCTCTATGTCTGGTATGCATCACAATGAGTAGAGGGCATATTGTTAGTGTTGACACCGGAAGAAGCCCCAGTATTAGTAGTGGCCCTCTGGCTGGCATGTCTTATTTGCGGCATTATCTGAAACAAACGACAAGCAGGAATTAAAATAACTCCATAGAGTTGAACTTTACTGAACGAACTAGAGTATGAAAGAATGGGAAATATCTCCTAAATGCCATGTAGCCTTCTAATTATAAGTGTGGCGCGCTTTACACCCATAAAAGAATACTACTAGACATGGCTTCACAGACACCCTAGGACACTTGAACTCTGGGCTCTGAAACCAAGTTTTTCACGACCCGGGTCGGGGCCCAGGACTTGGCATGCACCCGATACTATAGATAGTACGAGCGAACGTTCTGGCATATCACCCGAGCATACTTCTAATGCAAATGGATAAAGAGGAAGTAATATAGATTTTCTCAAAAGATAAAACTTCACCCAAGTTTATTAATACCGCATTATGTCCAACAACACCAATAGTTATGATAAATGAAGATTGGAAATTACAAAGTTTGCTTGACAACTACGCTAGACCTTTTCTGTATGATTACAAAGAGGAAGTAATATAGATTTCAATTATGATTTTTAAAAAAACATATGCCTTCACGGTCAGCTAACTAACTCCATTTTGCTCATGAGATTATTATATTCAAAGTGTTGGCCATATTAGGCCCATGCTTGTGATTTAGCCTTTTTAGGCTCATGTACATAATTTGGCCCTTTTGGCCTCAAGTTGGGAATTCAATTATTCTGTATTCATGAGATTGATACCTTTTCATAACATTCCGAATACCTAAAAACATTCTGTTAAGGATACATCAACACGATTCCACAACTTTTGAGAGGTTATGTTTAGGGGTTAACTGGAAAGATGGTAATTTATACATGGTGTAATCGCTGGGATAACTAAATCTGTCCAAAAATAATTCTTAAGTATTAAATAGGATTCTAACTGTAAGTCAGGGAAAATCCTTGGAGCATCGCTGTAACTGCTGAAGCTATAATGAGTGCTTCACAACTCTGTGATAATCAACTAAAACACATTTACAAAGAGAATCATGCTTGCAAACATTAATCCTAATTGGACCACTATAACCAACATGCACATATCACAGGCAAGAACAATAAGCCAACATAGTTTACTGTAGAGCGTCAACCAAACATCATATCACTAGTTTACGACTTGAAATAAAAACAGGGCAACCTAAAGTCATTATCTAAATTAGTTCAGTATCCTTAAATAGATTGCACATACATTAGAGAGAGATCCAATATAAGACAAAATCCGTTAGCACCAAGGTAGTTAGTTTGCGAAAATTAAGGACCTTTGAAATCGTAGCAATTACAGAAACTCGGTTTTGTAGGGATGCCTAACATGGGCTTTGACTCTACTGCCAGACATAAGTTTTACAGAACTTCACAAAACAATTTAGGCAACCAGGGAAAATTCTTTAATATATACGAACACCAAGTTCCTAATCCACGCACCAAGTTAACAATACCAGACCATGTGGAGGGAAGTAGGTTACAAAACATAAAAGAGAACATCCACGAAAGTGATCAAGAGACAATTTTACATACCTCAAAAAAGTTTAAAGGACTTTAGATCGCAAGGACAAGCTTGATCACTTGAGCCAACCTATGGAGCTTCTTAGAAGTTGAGCTTGAGAGAGAGATTAAGACTATTGGGAGGTGATATTAAGTCATGAAACTGGTGGATGAAGAGGGGGATTTAATACAATAAATTGAGGAAAATAAAGAGACAGCTAAACACATAAAACTGATGGGCTATAAAAGATATTTATTTGCATGGAAATAAAAGTAACGTGTTATTTGCTGGAAATAAAAAAAAAGTAACGTATTTGCAAATAAATTTCTGGATCCAATGAATAAAAAGAGTTTTTAATTAATTGGGATAATGTTAAAACAAAATGACAAAATTTCCCTTGAAGGATCTCATAAAGAAAGATTGTGAGATGTTACAGATAACGTCTTGAACAAAGTTATATGCCTCTTTCTAAGATTTTCCCGAGTCAAAAGAGCTTCTCTAGCAGCAAACCAAGTTGAATGAGCCACCTTATATGGCTCATCTCCTATTGTTTTCAAGCTACTTTATTGACAGCTAGACCATACCAAGGTGCAACTTTTCTTTTTATAGTTCATAAGTTGATTTGCCTGTCTTGTTTTATCAGCTAAAGAGAACTTACTGTGGTTTATCT
>NW_025868162.1:0-7666 GCF_002878395.1 Capsicum annuum
ATGTACAGGTTGTCACAAGTTCTAGTAAGTGTGGTCCACTCCTATTACGATTTATTTACTTGTTTTTGATTTCTATTGAGCTCCTATATCATATGTGATTATCTACAGCTTTACATACTCAGTACATATTTCGTACTGACGTCCCCCACGGGGGACCTGCATTTCATGCTGCAGGCACAGGTACCTCAGCTCATACACCGCACAAGTAGGAGCCAGGATATCTAGTTGCTTTTGGTGAGCTCCAGTTTGCTTCGGGGCTTTCCGTGTCATATCCAGTCACTTTTGGTATTGTATAGAAGTTAGTTATATGGCGGGGTGTGTCCCGTCCTTAGTTAAACTTTGTGTATTGTCTAGAGGCTTTGTAGACCTAATGTACAGTCAAGGTGGTGTTTTGTTAATAGACGTGATGGATCCAATGGCCAAGTATTATATATACATATATATGTGTGCTCGAGCTTATACAGGTGGTTATTTCCTTTTATATGCGACATGATCCTGTCCGAATTTCGGGTTGGCATAGAGGTATACATGGGAAGTATAAGGTTATGAGATGGTTCTCCCGGACCTGCTCGGTTACGGGTGCCAGTCCGTCCCAATAGGATTTGAGGCGTGGCAAAAGTGGTATCAGAGAAGTTCGTCCTAGTGAGTCTACAAAGCCGTGTCTATGTAGAGTCTTGTTTATTGGTGTGTCGTGCACCGCATCGATAAACAGGAGGCTATGGACATTTTGGAATTGTTTTTTTTTCTTTATGTCTTAGATCGTGCAATAGAGCCTATATTGTATGTGAAGTCATAGTTGACCACTGAATCTGTTTGTTTCTCTTATTATAGTAATGATGCCGGTTACCGGCAGCAAGAATACCGGTGAGCAAGTTGATGTGGCTGCCAGAGAAGGGACTAGTAAGTCACCCACTATACCAGCTAATCAAAGTGAGGCTCCAGCTGAGCATGCATCAGAAATTCCTCTAGTCCGGAAGAAATAAGGGAGAGGAGAACTATATCCCCAGAGCCACCTATTAATGCTGTTGATCAAGATCTTAGAAATGCAGTGCAACTTTTGACTCGTATAGTTGCTGGGCAAGCTCAAAGGCTAGCCATTCCTACTACGGGTTCTAGTGGTACAGATAGGGCGGCTAGCCTTCGAACACAGGATTTTCTTAAGATGGATCCTCCCACTTTTACTGGATCAGATCTTAACGAGGACCCACAGGATTTTATTGATCAAATTCAAAGGGCCTTAGATTTTATGCATGTAACGGGTAGAGAGACAGTGGAGTTAGCGACGTATAGATTTAAAGGGGAGGCTATATATTGGTTTGAAGACTGGAAACGATCTAGGGGTATTGATGAACCCCCAGCTACTTGGAAAGAGTTCAAAGAGGCATTTCTTGATCATTATCTTCCATTCGAGATTCGTCAGGCCCGTGCAGATCAATTTTTAAATCTTCATCAGGGGAATATGAGCGTGAAGGAGTACAGTCTCCGATTTAATTCCTTGTCAAGATATGCTCCTAATGTTGTAGCTACTATGGATGACAGAGTTCATCAATATGTGGATAGGCTAGATCCATATCTGGTAAGAGATTGTACTATTACCGCTTTGAACAACGATATAGACATAGCGAGGATCCAAGCTTTTGCACAGAAAATGGAAGATCAGAGACAGAGGAGAAGAACACAGGAATTAGAAAGAGGATATTCCAAGAAGGCCAGATCTACAGGGCAGTACATGGCATCCCAAGGAGGGTTTATGCCACAGTTTTCTGCTAGACCACCTAGGCCATTATCTTCTTATTCTTCAACTAGTGCCTCACCACAGTTCCAAGGGTCCAGAGGAAATCAATTTGGGCACAGAAGTGAGAGTCGGAGTTTGCGGGCAGTAGGGTACCAAGGGCAAGGGAATATAAGCCAATCGAGACCTCCTCGAGAGCCATGCAATAAATGTGGAAGGTATCATTTGGGCGCATGTCGGCTGGGGACCAATGTTTGCTTTTGGTGCGGTATGTCGGGGCATATGAAGAGAGAATGCCCACGAAGGGGCATAGGGGGTATGGCATGACCTACGGGGTCATTTGTCGCATCATCATCATCAATGCCTTATTCAGGAAGGGGTGCACAACCAATGGGTCGTGTTAGAGGTCATAGAGGAGCCACGAGTTCTAGCGGGGCTCAAAATCGTACGTATGCTCTAGCGGATCGACAGAATTTAGAGGCTTCCCCAAATGTGGTTATGGGTACGTTGTCTATCTTTTCATTCGATTTATATGCCTTAATTGATTCCGGTTCTACATTATATTATGTTACTCCATTAGTTGCTGGAAAGTTCGAAAGAATACCCGAACTGTTAGTTAAGCCATTTGAAGTGTCCACACCGGTTGGGGAATCTATTATAGCTAGAAGAGTTTATCGAAACTGCATAGTAACTGTTTGTGGTCGTGATACGATGGCTGATCTTGTGGAGTTAGAAATGGTAGATTTTGATGTTATAATGGGTATGGACTGGTTGGCGTCTTGTTATGCCATAATTGATTGGTGCACGAAAAAGGTATATTTTCATTTTCCAAATAAATCAGTCCTTGAATGGAAAGGTGAAATTAGCGCGCCAAGAGGTAGATTTATTTGTTATTTTAAGGCGATAAGAATGATTTCCAAGGGATACATATATCATTTAGTTAGAGTAAGGGATACAGAAGCGGAGCCACCAACTCTTCACGCTGTTCCGGTGGTAAATGAATTTTCTGATGTATTTCCTGAAGATCTTCCAGGTTTGCCTCCTGAACAAGAAGTAGAGTTTGGTATTGATGTAATACCAGGCACCCAACCAATCTCCATTCCTCCGTATGGAATGGCCCCAGCAAAATTACGAGAATTGAAAGAGCAATTGAAAGATTTGCTAGAGAAGGGATTCATAAGGCCTAGTATGTCCCCCTAGGGAGCACCAGCGTTATTTGTGCGCAAAAAGGATGGCTCGCTGAGGATGTGCATTGATTATCGGCAATTGAATAAGGTGACTATTAAGAATAAATATCCTCTTCCAAGAATTGATGATTTATTTGATCAGTTACAGGGCGCCAAGTGCTTTTCTAAGATTGATTTGAGGTCAGGTTACCACCAAGTGAGGGTCAAAGAGAGGGATATACCCAAGACAGCTTTCCGAACACGGTATGGTCATTATGAGTTTCTAGTTATGTCATTTGGGCTAACAAATGCACCCGCAACTTTTGTGGATTTGATGAATCCTGGATGTATTTGTGATAGTTTTTATAGATGATATTCTAGTTTATTCTAGATCAGAAGAGGACCATGCCAATCACTTACGACGGGCATTGCAGACTCTTCGTGATTGTAAGCTTTATGCAAAGTTTTCTAAATGTGAGTTTTGGTTAAAGTCGGTGGCATTTTTGGGTGATATTGTATCTAGTAAAGGGATAAAGGTTGATGCTCAAAAGATAGAAGCTGTGAAGAACTGTCCAAGGCCCACAGCGCCTACGGAGATTCGTAGTTTTCTCGGGTTGGCCGGTTATTATAGAAGGTTTGTTAAAGACTTTTCTTCCATTTCAGCACCGTTAACCAAGCTAACCCATAAAGCATCAAAATTCCAATGGAATGATGCCTGTGAGAAGAGTTTTCAAGATTTAAAGAACAAGTTGATTTCTACACCCGTGTTGGTACTTCCAGAAGGCACCGAAGGGTATACAGTGTATTGTGATGCTTCCAGAATTGGTTTAGGATGTGTATTGATGCAGCATGTTAAGGTAATAGCATATGCTTCTAGACAATTGCGGCCACATGAGAAAAATTATCCTACACACGATCTTGAGCTGGCAGCAGTTATTTATGCTTTAAAGATATGGCGCCACTACTTATATGGGGTTCATGTTGATATATAGACTGACCATAAGAGCTTGCAATATATTTTTAATCAGAAGGATCTAAATTTAAGGCAGCGGAGATGGCTTGACTATTAAAGGACTACGATGTTGATATCTTGTACCATCCAGGGAAAGAAAATGTGGTAGTTGATGCGTTAAGTCGTAAGGCTATGATGGCGCCTATAGAAAGGCAAGGGATGGTTAACGATCTTCACCAGTTTGCTAGTTTGGGAGTTCGCCTTCTTGAAACTCCGAATAAAGAGCTTATCATACATAATGCTGTGGAATTTTCATTAGTAGCTGAAGTGAAAGTGAAGCAATATGCAGATCCTATTTTATTACAGCTTAAGGAGAACGTTCAGAGTGGTGCGACCAAGGCATTTGAGCTTACGCGAGAAGTACTTCAGTGCCAAAATCGATTGTGTGTGCCGGATGTAGACGGGCTAAGAAAGAAGATTATGACGGAGGCATATTTTTCAAGGTATTCCATTCATCCAAGATCAACCAAAATGTATCAAGATTTGAAAGATATGTATTGGTGGAATGACATGAAGAAGAGCATTGCAGAATTTGTAGTTGAATGTCCAAATTATCAAAGAGTTAAAGTTGAGCACCAAAAACTCGGAGGTTATATGCAATGCATTGATCTTCCAAGATGGAAGTGGGACATGATCAACATGGATTTCGTTATTGGTTTACCTTGTACATCCTGGAAGTTTGATTCTATATGGGTGATTGTTGATAGGCTTACCAAATCCACACATTTCCTACCAGTTAGGACCACTTACACAGTTGAAGAGTATGCGAAGCTGTACATTAAAGAGATAGTTCGATTACATGGAGTGCCAATCTCTATTATATCAGATCGGGGAACCCAATTTACCGCAAACTTTTGGAAGTCTTTTCAGAGGTGTTTGGGAACACAAATGAAGTTGAGTACAGCTTTTCACCCTCAAACAGATGGACAAGCAGAACGTACCATCCAAACACTTGAAGATATGCTACGAGCTTGTGTAATAGATTTTAAGGGCAACTGGGATAATCATTTACCTTTTATTGAGTTTGCCTACAATAATAGCTATCATTCAAGTATCAAAATGGCACCATATGAAGCTTTATATGGAAGGAAGTGTAGATCACCAATAAGATGGTTTGAAGTGGGTGAAACTCTTTTGTTCGGACCGGATCTTGTTTATCAAGCCATAGAGAAGGTTAAAGTAATTCAGCAACGACTGAAAACTGCCCAAAGTCGACACAAGTCATATGCAGATAGTAGAAGGAGAGGGCTAGAGTTTTCTATAGGTGATTGCGTATTTTTGAAGGTATCGCCAATAAAAAGGGTAATAAGATTTGGCAAGAAAAGGAAGTTGAGTCCACGTTATATAGGCCCGTATAAGATCACTCGAAGGTTTGGACAAGTTGCATATGAATTAGAGCTACCCCAAGAGCTCTCATTACTACATCCAGTATTTCATGTGTCAATGCTTCAAAAGTGCATCGGAGATCCATCACATATCACTTCTACTGAGGATGTGCAAATTACGGAAGATCTTACCTATGAGGAAGTGCCTATTGCTATTCTAGATCGCCAAGTTAAGAAGATGAGAAATAAAGAGACAGCATCGGTGAAAGTACGTGGGAGAAATCGTCAAAGGGAAGAGATTACATGGGAAGCTGAGGAAGCAATGAAATCTAAGTACCCTCATTTGTTCAAAGATGAAGAGGAAGTTCAAGAAACGGAGTTAGAACATTAACAAGTAAGGTTTTTTTTTATATATGCATAGTATTTATGTGATGATGTGAATGTTAATGTGGACTTGAACTTGTGTTGGTTGAATAACTACGCTAACATTCGAGGACGAATGTCCTAAAGGGGAGAAGGATGTAACACCCCGTATTCAAGTACGTGTATTGGCGTATTCAAGTACGTGTATTAGTCTTATTTATATGAAATTAATTTTATTTTATTTATACCGGAATTTGCCCGTCGATGGCTCCATACGAAGGTTATTGAATAAGATTTCTAACGATATAAAGATTTCCAAAGACGGATAGGTTTCGGATATAATCGAGCACGTTCGAAACTATAAAACGGTGGCCGGGATATTGGGAATAGTAAATGTGCAGGAAAATTTCCTGCACACAAACTACTGAGGCCAGCGAATTTTTTGGGTCAACTTTGAACAATCATAACTCCCTTAATATAATGAACTGGGAGAGATACAACCTATGAAAAGAAAGATATTTGAGTCTTCTTTCTAATGCAATTGGTTTCATCCAAATCCAACGTCTGAGTAAGGAGTTATACTCGTTTTACTTCAGCCTCTCAAAATAGATTTTTAGGGTCAACTTCAAACGATCATAGCTCCTTGTACAGGTCGAACTGGGTGGCTTACTTTATATGAAATGAAATCCTTTTGAATTATCTTTCCAACGATACCAATTTTACCCAAATCCGATATCGGAGCAAAGAGTTATGATCGATCTACTTTAGCTTATCAAAACAGTCCACCAAAGGACAGATTTGACATTATTTAAATTTTAAAGGCACTTTGGTCATTCCCTATGATATTATGAATGGGAATATGTGTACATATATATGTATATGAGTTCAAAAACTCATTTTCATCATCAATCATTGAGAAAGAACAAACCCTAGCCAAATTTGACCTTTAAATTACTTTTGATTCAACCGTAGAAATTCCAAAGTAATCCGATAACTGCGTTTGTCATCTCAAGAGCTTCGAACGGCACCTATTATTTGGGCAAATAGGATTGCATAATCAAGAGGTGAATTCTAAGGTATAAATATTGTTTGCCTTTGTTCTCTTCCATATGTATATGTGTGATAGAGGATTATATGTATTGGTTATTGAAAGGTGATGGAAATAGGGTTATGGACTATTTTGCATGGTTTGGTTGTATTGAATTGTGGAAGGAGGATATGTTAATTGGGTTATGGAAGGTGGATATGGTAATTGAGTTATGGAAGGTGAATATGGTGATATACTATTGAATTGATGATTATTTATGTCTATGGCTCAATTTGGTTTAATGGATTGGTTGGAAGGATAAATGAATCCAAACATGATATTGGAGGATGTTGTATGAATATGCATGACATGTAAATGTAATTAGAGTATAAGAAGGTTAAAGTGACACCCTTTATGGTGTAATTAAGGCTTACTACTTAACCACTAGTTTGGTGAATTCAAATAATTGAATTGTGACGTTTGGTCACTAATACTAGATTGCTATATATGTTCATTGTAGATAAGTAATCCGAAAAGACGAGAAGTCCATTTGGGACTAGTATTGAAGGTTGAAAGTCAGGTATGTAAAGCTTACTCTATACCATATCTTTGGCATGAAAGTGAACAATTGTTCTATTAAGAAAGTTTCCAAAGTTATTCAATAACATGTGATCCATAATGGTTTTGTATGATGTCCTACGTTAACAATGAACTTGTTCCCACCGTACAAGATGTCAAGACATTCCAATACTTACTTGTTTTCCAAATCTTACATATTTATTGCACTAATGAATGTTAGAAGGTATCCGGTTACTCGAACAAGATCCATGTGCTATTAATGACTCCAAAACGTTTCATTGATATACCAATAAGTTCCTACTTCATTGTTATGGCATTGATGACTCCAAAACACTTTATTGATGTGCCAATGAGTTCTTACTTCATTGTTATTGCATTAATGGTCTATTTATATGTCTCTTATTGATGTATCATAGTTTCAAAGTATCAAAAATGTGGTGGCGATCGAAATAACAATCTCAA
>NW_025868163.1:0-1250 GCF_002878395.1 Capsicum annuum
CATGAAAAGAAAGCACCATAGCGCAAATGCGTCAGTACAACTGGAGTACTGAGTATACGAGGAAGGTAGGATGGACATAAAGGGTTTCATGCATGAACAACACTGACTGACTAATATGAATATGGGAGTGAAAACACACATATATAGAAACTGGAACCGTGAATATGTGATAGCATGACTTGTAAGCTAATACATGATTTACTGATAACTGTCTTGACTGATACTGAAACTGATAACATGGATGATTGTATCTGATAGTCCTATATATACTGAAAGCTAAAGAACACCCTGAGTTCTTATACTAAGACTGATACTGAAACTGATAACATGGATGACTGTATCTAACAGTCCTGTATATACTAAAATTTGAAGAACAATCTGAGTTCTTTTACTGAGACTGATACTGAAACTGTGGGAAGTACTGTTTAACTGACATGCCCCGTATATGTCGTTATGGCTAAGCTGGGGTCCAATCTCTGCCCCGACTGGAAGGGTGTCAATACTGCGCCACTGGTAAGGACAACTGCGAGTGATCCTTATCTGGCGGGTACTCAATGAGAATAGTGGGAACCTTAAGCTGATGGGTTAAGCCACCTCATCAAGCCTAATCTGATGGGTTAAGATGTCTCAACCTACGCTGGCTACGTCGTTCTGTAACACAAGGATCCCTACTAAGAATCACACCCTGAACTGGTGGGTGAGTTCCCATCCTTGGGTTCACTCGATGCTAACCTCTACTCCTATCTGGAGGGACTGAACATGAATAACTAACTGTACATGACATAATCTTACTGAATTTCATTGACTGGCAGAATATTACTGATATCTGACAACTGACTAAGATCATGAGGTTTTCCTGAGTCACATGACTGACTGAAGTCTATGGAATCATAGCTTGAGTTCAGATATCATGAAACATGACATTGATCTAGGCACAAAACTATAGTTTTCGGGTACAAGTACCCCCAGGACTCGATGGAAGGAAACTGACACACATGGCTGACTTGGTCATAAGAGTAGAGTCCATAATATATAATATCACAAGTAGGGATCTCATACTATGCATGGTTATCAACAATGTATTGCATGGAAAGGATTTCATATCACATGGAAGTACTTGCACAATCTTAATATCATGTTCATTGCATAATCATATTGGAAACACATACTAATAGCATGGAAGTTCATGTGGATTGCATGGTTAGCATGCATCTTGTTCATAAGTAGGATTTTCAAGTAAACATAGCATA
>NW_025868164.1:0-4402 GCF_002878395.1 Capsicum annuum
TAATCTTGTAATAATCTTGGTCTCACTATCTATCTTTATTTTCTATGTAATTTCCCTTGTGTTTGTGTTGAATCCATGACTTGTTTCATCTTGTGTCATTGTTGTTGTTTTGGTGTTAAAATATACCTTGTATCTTGTAATCCTTGTGTTGTTATTGTTGGCCGAAAGTTGCTCTCAAAAGGGTCCTCGAGTTCTAGTTGATTTGTGGACTGTTTTGAGTAGTTTTTTAGCCTTCTCTTGTTTGCTCTTATATCATTTGGTATCAAAGCATGGCTTGATATTGTTCCTACAAGATCAATCTTGGGCTTGCTTGTTAGAAAATATAAAAAAAAATGTTGAAAAGCTAAAAATTTCAGAAAAATTGCAATCTGTCCATTGTTGTTGTCTTGGCCGAAATTATGTTCTTGGCTGAGATTTGTTCTTGAGTATAGGTCTAGGAGTCTTTTACTTGTCTTGTGTGTTTTTAGTGTTAGTTTTGTTCCTCACTAACACTTTGAGTCTAGATCTAAACTTGAGTTTGAACTTGTTGAAAGTTGTTGTTGTGAACATAAGCTTGGCCAATTGTTGTTGTTCTTGTTGTTATGGATTTGAAGGTGGCCGTGTTGATGTTGTTTTTATAGCTTGGCCTAAGGTGACCTTGTAGTTAGGTGTTGGACTTGTTGTTGTCGTTCTTGAAACATTGTTGTTGTGTTCTTGTTGTTCTTCACCTTTTCATCTTTTGTTGACACAAGAAAAGTGAACTTTAAAACTACAAAAGGTGAAAGAAAAGTTGTAGTAGTTGTTGGTGAAAGGACTAGTTCACATCACTCATAGACTTGACATCAACTTTTTCAATCATTTTTTCATATTTCAAGGAGCCTTGTTTTGTGGAACTAGTACAAGTCAAATCTCACCTTTTGAGTTGAATTTGAAAAGAGTTACAAGACTTGTTCTTTCCCTCCAAATACTAATTATCTTCCATTCCAAAATTATAAGGAAAAAAAAATTCAAGAATGGTGATTAAAACTTGATAAAACCGAACTAATACGTGGCTGCCACATCATCATTGCTACTGTTCACACAATATTTCCGAGCTCAAAATTTTAGATTCTTAGTTTCATCTTATTGTTTCATTAGTTTCATGTCTTGATTCTAGAATTAATTAACAACTAGTAATCACCTACTTAGTTGTAGATTAATTGTTGAATTCGTTTCTTTTGTGTCTTCGTTATTTGTGAGCTCTTCTCATTTTTTAACTCGTTGTAACTTCTTTATTTCAAGTTCGTAAGTAAATTTTATTTTGTGTCTTGAGTCGATCAAACAAGAATCTATTCCGGCCACCAAGTAGAATTGACATCCTATTGACTACCGGAGTATAAGCAACTTTCAATATTCGCCGCTCCAATTGTGAGAATCACAAAGGTGAGTGTATACGAGTGTTGGTGAGAAGCTTTATTACTAATCTTGTTTGTTCATTTTGTAGGTTTAAAGGGTGATTTAAGGGAAACATGACTTCGATGGCCGGAGATTATTGCGACTACAATATGGGAGACTATGATTGTAGTGAGGGTTTTTATGGCTACGAAGTTGAGGGAGATTGCGGAGGCTATGAAAATAGTCATGATCAAAACATAGGCAGATTTGAAAGTTACTGTTTTGAGGGAGAAAATGAGGTGAATGAAGTGCCTAGTGCTTATGGTGACTTTGGAGATGATGTAAGACCTCGTGATGGATCTTATGATGAAGTTGGGACATGTGAGGAGTCTTGCACTCCCCACTCCGAACCTAGATTTGGTGTTAGGTATAACCTTTTAGTTTGCAAACCTTATGAGAGCTATGATGAGAGTACACGTGAGGAATGTGAAGATTCATATTCTCCACCTTGTAGTACTTCTTATCAAGGTCGATATAGTGTGAATGGTTATACTAGCTATAGTGTAGGTTGTCCAATGAGAAGAAGAGGGTATGAATTTTCAAAACCGGGGGGTACTCATGTGCTTTACAATGTTGATCCGAGAAGGAGTTTACACTCCGAAAAGGTGACCATTTATGGGATACCGGGGTACCTCGTTGTGTTAAATGATAGGTACTATAGAAACTACATTGTTCCATCCATGGTTGATTACTTGGGGTTATTTTGCGAGCCTTTACTTGTTCCATACTTCTTGGACAGGTTTAAGATTACCGAGAGGGTAAAAGTTGTCTTCTCCCAATTTAATTACCATGAGGAGGTGTGGTGTGATGTTTTTCCCATAACCTATGGTCATGTGAGCTTGGGCGCCGATTGGTTTGCACAACATAAAGTTCCAAATATGTAAAATTGGCCTAATATTGTAAGAGACCAATTGGGAAATTGCCTCGAGACGTACATTCTGCCCGGGCCGCAAAAAGAAGTTTTTGCCTACTCCAATTCAAATTATTATGAGAGACAAAAGATTGAAAGGAGTAAGGGTGTGAAAGATGGTAATCCGAGAGTGGAAAAAGAAGAGGTTGTGTTGAGCGAAGTGAGGGGATTACCACCAGACCGTGCTAATTTTGATTGTCCTTCTATTTCTATGGACATTTGTGTAGGTACCAACATGAAAAGCGAAGGCGACCAATGTCAAAGGAAGTTGTTGCCCAATCTTATGGAGGACCTTCACCTCACGGCAAGAAAGAGTCTACTCAAGATCTTCAAGGTAAAATAGCTAACTCTTACACTTTAATACATGTGAATGATAATTGTATGGCTAGTAATCCATTGAGTATGAGTAGTAACTTACTTATTTATGAGTCTAATGATTCCTATCCTCTTGTTAATGATGTACATATTATGAGTGTGGATACACTAGTTGATCCTATTGATGACGAAATTGACTCCTCTTGTGAGATCAATTTATGTCCACCTAGTGTTGAAGCCTATATATTGAATGAAAGTACATCGTCTTATGTAATGGGTGTTGATCAACTTGTTTGTGAAAACTGTCCACCACTTGAGTATGTGTGTGATGTGCTTAATAGGACTCAAGTGAGTGAAATATTTGAAAATGTTGGTCAACAAAGTAAGAATGAACCCGAGAGCTCTTCTTAGGGTAATATTGTGTTTGAAACATCCTTGAAACTTGATATTGATCATTTAGAGAGTGAGGAACTTGCTTGTTCCAAATCTGTCCGTGAGGTAGATCACACTCTTTTTAGGTATAATGTCTTGTTTAAAGATGATTTAAACACTCCTAATGAACCTAGTAGTAAAATGATGGTATAGCTTGCCTTGGAAGCTATAGCCTATATGCTAACTCACTATGGTGTGACAACATTCCTCCTAAAGAGGGAAATCTCTTCTTGGAAGATGAGAGTACTCTTAAGGGTAAGGAATGTGTAGTTGCGGAAGCTACTTCTTCTTCTACTTTGTGTGATTTCATTGTTGAGAGTACTCATGGTGATTATTGGGAAACTAGTAGTGAGTAACCACATGAGAGCACCTTAGTAGAAGTCGATTTAAGTGATACCTTTCTCTACTCTCTATTTGCTTTGGATGATATGTATGTTATTGTAGAGAGTATGTCATTTAGTTTGGGTGTAAACCACGGGAAAGGAAAGTGTTGTCGAGACCCGTGTCTATGGCCACTTTTCCCATTTGACCCCGGTGCCAAATTTAGAAATGGTGATGTTGGTGCACCAAACTTGTTGCTTGGTCTACATGACAAGCAAAGTGTGACTCTTGATATATCCTATAACAAAATCTTTGTACATCTTTTATTGAGTTTTTAATATTCCTTTCAAAAGATTCTTGGTTATATTGCAAATATGTACAACCTTGTCATGTTGAGATGATTTATTATGCTAACCCTAACCCTCATGCCATGAGGAGTTTGTATTTGTTTGTCCTCTTTTCGGTTTTGCAAGGTTTGGATTCGAGGTCAAATCCTTTTCAAGAAGGGAAGGATGATACGGGACAAATGGTTATCTTATCTTTTGATGACATCTATAGAGGCCAACATATAGAGGCTCAAGACTTGGTTACCTCGAGAATACAAGAACATGCATGGAGGACCCGTTTTGAGCATAACTTAAAGAAATCTCGCATGTGGAAGATTGCTTGGAGCATTTAAGATTGAGGACTCACGATTTTGGACCTTAATTAAGGGCATTTTGGACATTACACATGGTGTATTTACACACCATGGCCGCACCTATCATTAAGGGCAAAGTGATCTTTTTGTCTTCTTTTGTAATACACTATAAATAGGTCATTTTAGCTTATTTCTTTGCAGATTTTGAATGATGAAGAATTGAAAGACATATTTTCTCTCTTTTGAGAGTGTAACACCCTTAGTTGTAGGGCTTGGAAAAGCCATCCTTAGCATAGGACTTGGAAAAGTCAATCTTGATCTTTGCTTGGAAACGGTAGATCTTGAGGTGAGTTCATTCCCTTGGTGTTCAC
>NW_025868165.1:0-1129 GCF_002878395.1 Capsicum annuum
TTCTTATTTTTATTTTTTATTCAAAAATTAGGTGTTTACAGAATGCCCCTCTTTGCTTGCAAATGTGGAGAATTTTCAAGCAAAGAAGTGAACATGACTAATTTTTGGCTCAACCATTTATTCAAAAGTAATACGTAAGTAAGTAGGAAAGAGGTGTGACCGAACCCTGGCTTTGGGCATCCCACATATCTCGGGTTATACGAGAATCAGGTCACGTGTAGTTCCAATGAGTGTAGAAATGAGTGGGAGAGTCGAGTTGAGGTCCCGTCGAGTTTTCGGTTCGTGGCTCTTTTTATTACATCAAAAAAATAAAACTGGAAATAAAAGTACAAGATCCTATCTATTCTATTTGTCTTGATCTTCTTGCTTCCGATCTTCCTCTTGGATCTTCAGTTATTGCCTCACCTTCTTCTGGTGGGTACCTTGATCTCAAAATTTGATCTTGCAATTAATATTTGAAACTTGAACTTGAAACTTGGATTGAGTCATTGATACTCTACCAAAGAACAGTTCATAGAATACTTTGGATGTTCGTTCTCCTGATCAGAAGCTAAAAGATGTCGCCTGAGATATTGGGCCGCTATGGATGCAAAGCTGACTCTAACTATCTTCAAACTGACCATTCTTCTATATTTTAACCGGAGATGAGATTTCGTTCTTGGATAGACCTGTGCTTTGCGGAAGATCTGCAAGCCATCAAAGAAGACGAAACAACCAAACAAAATTTTCTGCCCCAGTTTATACTAGGAAAATTTTGTAAGTTATTAGAAAAATTATAATCTAGTTTAAAAGTAAATAAACGAATGGATAGAAATTCAGGCTAGGAGTGCGATAAAATAAGAACCCTATTCTTAACAATATGACCAAAGGAAGTTATGCCTAATGAATGCATGAGAAAAAAAAATTAGGATTTTCGCTTCTAAAAATGTGACTAGGGATTGTCATACCCTGTGAAGACATGAAGAAGGAACATAGGAAGAGTTATTTCCTAAAATGTCAACTAGGGGATGGCGCCCTATGAAGACGAAATAAGATGTCGACTAGGGGATAGTGCCCTATGACGACGAATAAGATGTCAACTAGGGGATGGCGCCCTATGAAGACGAAATGAGATGTCGACTAGGGGATG
>NW_025868166.1:0-2588 GCF_002878395.1 Capsicum annuum
TTTTGGTCAATTGTCTTCGATGGGGTGTCCGAGATTCGTTCAGAGTCTGATACATGCAAATGAACTGTGCAACCATACTAAATTCGATGTTCCAAACGCGATGGCGATATCAAATTTTCAAAAAAAAAAAACATCATTTTCACAAAGTTGACCCCCAAAACCTTAAATCATAATTTTTTAAATTGAGAGTCAAAATGAGATTTAAAAGACGTAAAATCATACCAAATATGCTAAAATCCTAAAATCAACATTTCAGACTTGATGACAAAGTCGTATTTTTCATCCGAGGTTGTTTCGATCAAATAAGGGTCCCACACCCATATTTTCAATTTTCCAACTTGTCGATCAATAGGTCGAAATGATCTCAGTTGCACCGGGACCCAAACCAAAAGTTTACCTATTCTAAAATCGATATTCCGGAGCTTCTGGCACAATCTGTTCGACCATCCAATGCACGGATCAAAAGATGTCTATATAAGTTCAAAATAAGGCTCTCAAAGCCATCAAAAATTACAATATTGCATAAATGATACCAAAATACATCGAAAATTATGTCAATCACTCCAATACCCAAGAAATACCATAATACAACTACGGGAAGGGGTAAAACAATCAAATCACACAAAATCACAAATTTCATTAATTTTTTGGGTCGTTACACACAATAGTTAAAAAATTCACATTGTAGGTAAATATTAGTAGAAAGACCACGATAGATTTAAAATGGAATGAAAATCACCCTTATAGTTATTCATGAGACCATATCAGACTGGCACCGACACATTAAAAAGTCAAAAGCAAGACCAGCTGTCCTTTTTGGGGTAATGAACTTGGGCTTCCTCATCGGAGATCTAAAATTCAAATTTAGCAAAAAATAAATGAATTTATTGAAATTTGATGTTAATTTTCTCAACAATATTCTTGAACAAAAAGGTGGAGCCCAAAGGTTTCTTTTATAGATGAAATTGAGAGGGGTTGCAACGATTCTCAAGTGAAATCTCAATTTTATGAGGTAACAAAGAAATCCGAAAAATAAAGTAATTAATTTTGCCTTTTCAGATTGATGTAAAGGGAGGAAGAGACGGTTTGGAGTCTTCAAGTTCAGACCCACCTTATTATAAGTTTAAAAACCAAAATAAATATGAAATTCAATTATTAGTAATTTTCAGTGGAAGACATTTTTCTTTGTACCAAACACGCCCTAATACCTTGAATACTAATAATAAGATTGCCTTATGTAGTTTGTTTGGGACAGCTCCAAAAGTGCTTTTTTTTTTTTAAAGAAGTAAGTGTTTGGCCAAATTTTTGAAAAAATTTACTGCTTCTAAAGAGTAACAAAATTGCCTTTTAGAAACTAAAAGAAACAGTCCTTTTTTTTTCTTCAAAAACATACTTTTGAGAAAAATACATTTATTAGAAGTCATTTTGAATAACTAATCAAACTTTCTTTATTAAAATATTTTTAAATAAAAGTTTAACCACAAAAAATTATAATAATAAGATTGACTTAGAAAATACTCGCTTCGTCCCATTTTAGTTGGACATATTTCATTTTATATGGTAATAAAAAAATCATAAATTGAATGATGAATCCTATTATTTTACTCTTTACCCATAGTAATAATATTCATTGGCTGAATGTACATTGAAATTGGAATTTGTTCATATTTAATGTATATTTTTATTTGTAGTGATAAAATGAAAAAAAATCAATTAATTATATTCATTTTTTTTTAGTAAGTGATCAACTAATATAAAAAATTTACTTTTATTAAGATCACCAACTAAAATGGAATAGGTGAAGATCGGAGTATATCTCTTGTGATGGTTCGGATATATTCAAGATATTATTGATAAAAGATGGTAGTAGATATTTATTTAAGAGAGATCATTAATTAGCCTTTCATAAATAAAAGATTTTCTTTGACGCATTCTCCAAAATTCTAGATTGAAATAAAAGTTCATTCATGAATTCTTTGACCCATTCTCCAAAATTCAAGATAGAAATGAAAGTCCATTCATGGACAAATGATTTTCTTTGACTCATCTCCAAAATTTAAGAAAGTGAAAATCCGTTCATAAATAAAAGACCCCCTCTGACCCCTTATACAAAATTTAAGATTGAAATAGAAGTTCTTTCATAAACAAAAGATTTTTTTGACCCATTATCCAAAATTTAAGACTGAAATAAAAGTTCTTTCATAAACAAAAGATTTTCTTTGACTCATTATCAAAAATTTAAGACTGAAATGAAAGTTCATTCTTAAACAAAAGATTTTCTTTCATCCATTATCCAAAATTTAAGACTTAAAGGAAAGTTATTTCATTAAAAAAAGACTTTCTGACCCACTATCCAAAATTTAAGACTTAAATAAAATTTCATTATAAGCAAAAAATTTTCTTTGATCCATTATCAAAAATTTAAGACAGAAATGAATGTTCATTCATAAACAAAAGATTTTCTTTGATCCATTATCCAAAATTTAAGACAAAAATGAAAGTCCATTCATAAACAAAAGATTTTCTTTTATCCACACTCCTCAAGACTTAAATGAAAGTCCATACTAGTAACTTCTTATGTACTATAT
>NW_025868167.1:0-2794 GCF_002878395.1 Capsicum annuum
GCGGGTGACCATATAGTTTCTCAAACGGAGACATCCCTGAAGTCAATGCAGTAGGAATACGATTAATCACATATACAGCAGTTAGAACTGCTTCTCCCCAAAAAATACTAGGAACCTCTGCAGACAAAAGTAAAGAGCGTGCTGTCTCAACAATATGACGATGTTTTCTTTCTGCCAGACCGTTCTGCTCAGGAGTGTCGGTACAAGATGACTGGTGTATGGTACCATCAGAGGCAAGTAACTGAGTGAAGTCATTAGAGGTATAATCACCCCCTAAGTCACACCTGAAACACTTTATCACAGCTGAATGTTGTGTTTTAACAAGGGCTCTAAAGTTGTTGTAAATGCCAAAGAAATCAGATCTGCGTTTCATAAGATACACCCAGGTATAACGAGTATAGTCATCTATAAACGAAACATAATAGGTCGATCCACCCTTAGTGGATACTGGCGCTGGTCCCCATACATCAGAATGAATAATGTCAAAAGGAGCAACAGAATAAGACACACTTTTATTAAACGGTAAGGCAGAAAATTTTGCCAGTTTACAACCACGACAATCTGAAATATCACTAGTGTTCACATGACCCAAAGCACCACTAGAGACCAAAAAACGTAAACGTGAAACTGACACATGTCCTAATCTGGAATGCCAAAGATAAAACTGAGAAGACAAAGGACTCAAACGAAAAGAAGATAAATCTATGCTAGAGGCAGCAACTACAGACACTTTGAGATTCTCCAAGACATAGAGTTCCCCCAACCTACGGCCGGTCCCAATCACCCTCTGAGTGTGTTGGTCCTGTATAACACAAACAGAATCAGAAAAAAACACCCAATTACCAGCCTTACACAACTGACTGACCGAAACAAGATTTAAAGCAAGTTTGGGAATGTAATAAACATCAGAGAGGACAATGTGAGGGGTAGTAACAGAACCAACACCCTCGACTGACATAGGTACAGCACTCGCGGACATAACAGAGATTGGTGAAATGGGTGACAAAGAACCAAACGATGACAAATGAGGGGACATGTGATGAGACGCACCAGAATCCAATATCCACAAGGAGGAAGGAATACCTGAGGTACTAGAAGAAACTGAACCCGAATGAGACATAGATGCTGACATGGCCGTAGGATTAGAAACGAAGAACTGTCTGAACTGTTCGAAAACCTGGGGATCCAACGCAGAAGGTGGCATAGTGCTAACAGACTCAACATCTACAGATGGTGCAGCAGCAGCGAACTGTGGAGGACGAGATGACCAAGGAGGAGCACCAGAGGAGCGTGACGGAGACTTTTGCTGCCCATATTTCTGTTGCTGCCCAGATTGAGGCTGTTTGACCTTGTTAAGTAACAACAGACACTGAGCCTTCCAATGATTTTTCTGTTTGCAGAATGCACACTCATCAAATGCAACTTTAGGAGATTGTCGAGTCTGAGTACGGGGTGGCCTAGACTGATCAGTTGAAGCAGCAAACACGACAGGAGTAGTAGTTACTTTAGACCCTTTATCCACTTGAGACTTGATACGAGTCTCCTCTGCAATCAGTTCATGAACCACAGAATCAACAGTAGGGAGGGGAGATCGATGAAGGATTGTTCCACGTAGGCCCTCAAAGTCAGAACGGAGTGCCATAAAAAACTGAACCAAGCGTTGCTCTTCCCGTCTAGCAATGTACGACCCAAAACCTTTTAACTCTGCAGATTCAGTAAGTGCCAATTGATCCCACAAATCCGACATGGCAGCATAAAAATCTTGAATACTGAGATCATGCTGTTGAAGAGCACGGATATCATACTCCAACTGGTACTGCTTAGCAAAATTAGACTGAGTGTACAGTCTTTCCAAATGATCCCAGACCTCCTTTGCTGTGTCATACTTAGCCAATTGCATACCAATTGACTGAGTTACAGAATTGTTAATCCAAGTGATAATCTTGGAGTTATTAGTTTCCCATAAGTCCACCAACAAATCAAAATTTTCAGTTTTATCATCGATAGGTCTTGGTTTTACTCCAGTGATATAACCCCACATATTCTTCCCACGAAGAAAATTCTTCATGACATAACTCCAATAGGCATAGTTCTTACCATCTAATTGAGTACTAATGGACTGGAGAGAATCATCCTTTCCAGTCATTGTAAACACAGCAACACACAAACAATTCAAAAAACAAAAAGATGCAAAACCCTAGGTTGAACAATTCCGAACGAACAACAATGGCAGCAAGCAAAGGAACGAAAGACGAACAATACCAGACAGCAAACGAAGACAGCAACAAATCAATCCAACCAAAAACCCAACGAAAACAGCAAACGAATACAGCAGGACCTCAGTTCGATCCGCGCAGTAGGTGCCTGCTACAAAATCTTCAACCAACAAATCAAAGGACATGGATCGAACTAGCTCTGATACCATGTTAATAGAACTTTATTGAAAGGAAGAAAGGCTAAGGTTTACAATATAATCTGAAAAAGCCTGAAACTAACTAAACAAAAGTAGGCTATATATACATAGCCAATAACCTAAAGGTCCATAAACTAAAGGCCCAATAACATATGGGCTAACAAAGAGATTATTCTAAAGCAAACTCTATGTATTGATATTCATCACACTGTTATCTTTTCACTAACTTTAAGAATTTAATTTGCATACAAACTTCACTTATGATAAACATGAATGAAAGAAAATCAAATAGTTGATAAACTTGAAAATTCTCCTAAAACGCTTGACAACCCTATAAATAATAAAATCCACACTACATCAACCTTCATATTTCATCTCTCT
>NW_025868168.1:0-1830 GCF_002878395.1 Capsicum annuum
TATAACACATATTACATATTGCTAATTTTAACATTAAATTTCTATTTGTATCTTTTTCTTCATTTTGTTCTTCTTCGATTGTTGTCGTACTACCAAATTCATCTTTTATAGCTGTTTCATATTTTTTTAATAATTCTATAGGTGTTAGTTTAGTTGTTGTTGATGATGTTCCTTCTATAGGTTTATTAGTTCTTAATACTTTTTTGCTATTTTCGGTTAGATTTGCAAACCATAGTTTTACTGATCCTATTAGTGTTTTTTCTATATATTCCGGTGCATCTGTTATATTTATATTATTATCTAATAATTGTTTTGTCATATATCCTATCCATAATTGTATTGTTTTTTCTGTATCTATTACACAGTCTAGATCTAAAAAGTTATAATTTTTATTCACTATTTGTTTTGGTATCCATTTATCATATTCATTATATTTTTTAAACTTATTCTTATAATATATGGGTTTTCTTATTTCTGTTGTTTTAGGTATTATATTTTCATTTTCTTTTTTGTCAAGAGTATTTATTTCTTGGGTATCTTCTAAGTTTTCCTCATTAATTTCTTTTTCATTGATTTCTAAATTTTTTGTATTTGTTAATATTTCCGTGTATGTTTCACTATCTTCGGACTCATAATTATCTGTCTCTTCAATATCTATATTATTTATTTCTAATTCTTCGTTTTTTATTTCTAATTTTTCCTTAAATTGATTTATCTCATTTAGTAATTTCTGTTCTCTATCTTTTTCTTCTTTTTCTTTTTGTCTTTGTTCATACAGTTCTTTTAACATTTGTAATTCTTTTTCTAATTCAGCAATTCTACTATTTTTGGTTTCTTCTATTTTTCGGATTTCTTCCGTAGTTTGTTGTTTTATTTTTTCTATTTCTTTTTTCCTATCTATCTCTTCATTTTCTTTTTCTATTCGTACCATTGCTGTTAATTTATCTTCTAACTTTAATTCTTCTTTTTCTAACATTAAATATAAATGTTCACCTATTTTCTTATATCTTCGTCCTAGATTAGAAAATACTATTTTTATTTTTGATCCTTCGTAATTTTCATATATTTTTTCATCTATTATAAATTCTTCTTTATTCATTTTATTGTGAATAGGTCATGTTGATATACATATTCTAAACTATCTATTTGTGATTCTAATTTTGATATTTCATCTTTTTGTGTATTTATTGAATTTTTACTAACTCCGGCAAATATATTATAATGTAGTCTTTCTATTCTTATTTTTAATTCTTTTCGTTTTTCAGAGATAACTTGTTTTAATTCTTTATATTGTTGTACTTTATTCATTTTAAATTATATTTATAATATCTTGGTGGATATCTAAATCTAATTTTATCATAATTAAGTGGTATATGTTTCATTCTTCTAGATTTTAAATGTATTATTAATTTTGATTCAATACTAGATATTAATGTAATTAAGTAGGCTAATTTTTGTGGATTTTCTTTTGTTTTATTTAGACTTATATATTCTGAATAGTTGCTAATTAAAGATATTTTAATTTTTCTAAAAGCTTCTCTATTTTTAAATGGTCTTCGCATAATTAATTTTCTATTTTTGTAGGTAAATATTTTAACTCTAAATCTAACTCTAATTTTAACTTTAACTCTAAATCTAACTCTAATTTTAACTTTAACTCTAACATATATATCTCTTCCGTACGTTTTAATTTGCTGTGCTCTGATACCATTTATAGGGGGGTGCGCGGATTAGGTAGATTAAATAGATTCAGAATTTGGATACCTTATTTCATAGAAGAATAAGAACTATACTTTGTTCATTCCCATGTTCTATCTCCCTATTCCCTCT
>NW_025868169.1:0-1003 GCF_002878395.1 Capsicum annuum
TAATGGAAAGAGTATTAGTTGTCATGAATTCTATTTATTTTGTGTTTATATTAGGTGTATTGATCAGTTTTGGAATTATCTATGGGATAAATTACCTCATGTAAATAAAGAAATAATTTATTTTTTGGAATAATTTTTTTATCTCGTCTTTTTATACCAAACTATCCTTTAAAAATTCAAGTTCATTGTATTCATCGGAGACACTTAAAATTGGAAACATCTTTCACTTAGATATCTCTACTAAAGCTTTTATTATTTGAACATCTGTAACAAGATTCGATTGTGTTATTTTATCACTTTTTGTTAACTCGGTTAACTGCGTAAAGAGTACGCAATGCACTTGTCAATGACACGTCAAAATAGCAAATCAAATAAAGACGCGTGGATGTAAATTATATTATTTTTATTATTTAAACACTTGTAACAAGGGCCGATTGTGCTATTTTAATACTTTTTGTTGACTTGATTAACTGCGTAAAGAGTACGCAATGCCCTTGTCAATGACACGTCAAAACAACAAATCAAATAAAGACGCGTGGATGTAAATTGTATTAAGGTCCAACAATGCTATTTTGACTATTTTTGGGCGACTAGACCAGATATTTAAAGAGTGAAACTGTCATCATGACACGTTAAGACAATAAATTAAGCGAAGACCTATAGTAAAAAATAAATTATGACAGAAAAAAAATTCCTAAACCCTACCAATTCAGTCCATCCTTCTCGCATCTAACAAGACTCCATATATTTTTCGTCGAAAAATATAAAGGTTTTAGAAAAAAAGGAATTTGTCAGACTTTTAAAAATCTTTCAGATTTGTCACATTATTAGTACTAGTTTAACCGCGCATGCCTCACAAGTATAACTTTTGATTAATAACATATTTTTTACGCACTTAGAACTTTTCAAATTTTGATATTTTTGTTAAATTCTTCTTATTCAAACACTTTTATATTTATTTCTTAATTTTTAAAATCTCCTTAAAATCAAATTTAGTTGATTT
>NW_025868171.1:0-3512 GCF_002878395.1 Capsicum annuum
CTCTTCTTTCATTTTAGCTTAGTTTTTGATGAATTATGAATGTATACTCTTTTGAGTGTGCGAGGCAAGCTTGGATTAGTTTGTGTTGATATTTCGTTTAGAAACGTGGGTTGCTTGGGAATCGATTCTCTTGAGGTCTACGTAAGAATTAGGTGTTTTGTGTGATATTGAATAGAGGATTAGTATACCCTTAGTTTGCTATCTATTCATTCATTGTGTCTCTCTATTTCTTGCTTATCATCTATCCTTTATCTTTCGTTTTCGTATCGTGGATAGTTTTTGATTTCGTAGATTGTTCCTTCTATCATTTGGTATCAGAGTCGAACTTGATTTCGTTCCCACAAAGTCAGTCTTGGGTTTGTTATCTCGAATATAAAAAAAAAAGTGTGTCAAAAATATTTTTAAGAAACACCCCCCAAAAATTGTGTTTTTGAGTCGTTGTTGTTTCTACACTAGATTTGTTCCATCTAGTGATATTTAGGTTGAAACTTGGTCATTTAGTGTGTTTGGAAGTGCATTTGGAAGAACTCACCATTGTTGTTTTGAAATTTGAAGAAATGGGTTCTTAGATCTACAAATTTTTGGTTGGAATTTGAGGTTGAAGAAGTTGAAAGAGTGTTTCCATCGTTGAAAGAAGTTCAGGGTTAAAGATGGCGTCATTTGGAGAAATTTTAAAAAATCCACCATTTTTATAGTTTTGAAGGTTGAAGAAAATACAAGTGGGTTTGAAAATCTGAAATTTTTGGTGATGTTTTGAAGGCTAATGATGCATGTAATGTGTTCCTTATGTTGACGAGAGCCTATGGTTAAAATTTCGTGGAATTCCGAGCCAAAACAAAAAAGTTGTGCATTTTGGATTTTCAAAATTGTTCTTGATGTTCTTGAGAAGATTCATATCTTCAAGTTGAATCTTCATCAAAAAGTTGTTGTTTGATCCAAAAAGGAGAAAGAAAAAGTGTACAAAAGTGTTAGTACAAGAGCACCTTTGAAGATCCATAGAATATTCCAAGAGAAGAGAACAAAGAGGGACTACAATAAGTACATTTTGGCCCCTTGTGCAAGCATTTCGGTTGATCTGCCTTGGAGGTGCATTGGAAGTGAGCGCAACCTGCTAAAGCAGGTCAAGGGCAGCCCAAAACAGTAGCTTATGCATTGGGGATGCCCTCCATATGAGCTAGGTCTGCTCCCGATCCGCTTCAGCTTGTTCCAAGCGCAGGTCACCCTTTTCAGCACATTTTTTGCAAGGTTCCATCAATCTAATTTTATTTTTTGATTCTTAACTTGATCTTTTGATTCTTAAACACTAATTAACAACTAATAGTTGATCTATTAGTTGATTAATTAGTTCTAGAGTCAGATTCTTTCTTGTTCGTTCTTGTGTGCTTTTCTCTTTTGTTTTCGTTGAACCTTCTTGATTCAAGTTCGTTAGTTGTTTTTGAGTTTTTCTTTTCAATTTCAAACAAGAATCCATTCCGACCACAAGCCACAATTGGTACCAAGCTTTCTCATTGTAGTATAAACGATCTATCAACGCTTGCGACACCAATTGAGAGACAAATCAAAGGTGTGAACTTTGAGAGCTTGTGAGGTTGATTTCTTGACTTGAACTTATTTGTTGTTTTTGTTTTTGTTAGTATTTCTTATTAGGTACAATAGCATCGGGAGATGATAACCGAAGTGCTCCGAGAGAGATAAACATAGAGACTTTAATTGCGGCCATAATGAGTGTGAAAGAAGATGTAAATCAAAGATTGGAATTGATGGATCGAAGAATGGAAGGCATGAAAAACTCTCTCTCAAGGAGGTTGGATAACATGATAGATCGTCTAAGCTTCCCTGACTTTACCCTTCCTAATCCACCAAACTTTCAAGCTTCCTTGAGTGGACATGCTCCAAACGAACTTTTACGTAACCAAGCTAACTCTTGCACTCTAGTAAATGTGAAAGATCATTGTGAGGCTAGTAGCCAACTAAGTGTGAGTGATAGCTTATCTTTAGATGAGCCTAATGTTTCTTTACTTCATGATGATAATATACAAGTTGAGAGCGTTGATACACTAGTTGATCCTAATGATGACCGAATTGACTTTTCTTGTAAGATCGATTTGTGTCCACCTAGTGTTGAATGATAATACATTGTCTTGTCGAAATTATGTCAACCAACTTGTGTATGAACCTAGTCCACCACTTGAGGATGTTTGTGGTGCGGTTAATGAACCTTAAGTGAGTGATGATGTTGAGAATGTTGGTCAATTGAATAAGAGTGACCCTTTGAGCACATCTCGTAATGAAGATCCTATTGTTTGCTTGGCTCACATGGATGATCATGTGTTTGAAATCTCTTCTAAGCTTGATAATTGTCTTTTTGAGAGTGAACTTATTTCAATTCCCCTTCTTGGATTGATCCGATGAAATCACTCTTAGTGAACTACTTAGTGGTGTGGATCATGTTGGTGATATAGCTCTTCTTGAGGGCTATATTCTATACGACAACCCACTATGGTGTGACAACTTTCCACCTAAAGATGGAAATCTCTTATTGGAAAATGAGAGTACTCTTAAAGGAAAAGAATGTGAAGGATTGGAAGGTGGTCTTTGTGTACCAATTACTCCTTTGAGTGTTCCAATTTTGCGCATACCTTTGATAATAATCTTGGGCATCAAAGTGAGTATGTTCCTGAGGACACCTTAGATGAAATCAATTTGCGTGACACCTTTTTTACTCTCCATTTGCCTTAAATGATGCTTATGCTAGTTCGGAGAGGATATCCTTTTGTTTTGGTGATGCCTTTGGGAAAAAAGAGTGTTGTCTAGATTCACGTCTATGACCACTCCATCCATTTGACCCCGGTGACAAATTTGAATGTGGTGATTGTTATACACCCGACTTGGTGCTTGGTCAAGATGACAAGCAAAGTTTGATTGGGAATATTGACATCCTTCCCTATAATGGAAAGTCTTTCCTGGGGATTCATAATCCACTTGATGGGCCTATGTTTTGTAAGGGGAAGATCTCCAACAAAGATAGTGTTTTAAAGGGGTTATGTGCCTATTGAGACATGGAACCCATGTGAGCCTTCATGAGTGGTTGATTGATTACCACGGTTCCTCTAACCTTCCCTATTGTCGACAATCTCTGAGTGACCAAGTAGTTCTCATTTTGTGGGGTTACATACCCCTAATTCACCATTTTGATACTTGGATATATGTTAAATGTGTACCTCCTTGGCATGAATGTATTGATATTAACCCTCGTGCTTCGAGGATATCTTGGTTGTGTGTTCTTCTTTTGTGCTTTAAGGTTGTAGATTCGAGGACGAATCTTCTTCAAGTAGGAGAGGATGATACAATCCAAATTGCCTCCGGATTTTTGGAAATGATGTTTATGGTTCAAGAGGCACTTGACGATTTCTTAGTGCTATCAAAAGGTGCCAATTGGATGTTGATGATCTTTAAGGAGGGTCAAGGAACGTTAAAGAGGCCAAGGGAAGGTAAAACGGGGTTAGAAAGCC
>NW_025868172.1:0-8099 GCF_002878395.1 Capsicum annuum
CCTTGAATGATGAACTTTAGATCGATACTTTTTTTTGAGATGTTAATCGTGCCTTTGAATGATGGTTCTTGGAGTTCTTGAACTAGGAACTTGGAATCTTGAATAAATTTGAAGAATTAATGGTAAACTTTGGAGGTTCTTGAAGTTGGATGTAGGAGCTTAGGGTTTTATTTTTGAGGGAATTTGATGAAAAATAACATATAATGCTTCTAATAGTCTATAATATAGGGTTTGGATGGATTTTGGGTGAGGGAGAATGACTAAAATGCCCCTAAAAATCAAATAATTCTCGAATCTGTCCTTTGATGGACTGTTTTGATAGTCTGAAGTAGATCAACCATAATGTTTTACTTCGATATCCAAATTAGATGAAACCAATTTCATTAGAAACAGGACTTCCAGAGCTATCCGTTAATATATAGTGGATCACCCAGATCATTATGTACAAGGAGTTATGATCATTTGAATTTGGAGAAAAAATACGCCAGGCCTCAGTACTTTTTCCTGCACGTTTTACTGTTCACTACTATTCACGGTTCGATCGGAATGTTCATTACTCGTCGCTCGGGTGTTTTTTTTGGATGATCCACATATCTTTGGAAAGCTTATTTGATACTCTACATAATGGTGGGTCATAATCTAAGATATTATGCACGAAAAATTTATAATTCATTCTAGAGGATAGAACCCAACACGTTTACGCACAAAATTTCAACGAAAATTTTTTTGGGGTATTACATCATCCCCCTCTGGAAACATTCATCCTTGAATGATGCTAGACATGCCAAGATTAGATAATGGAATAGAGCATATATCTGAAACCATTCGTTAGACTCATCATCATATAATTTCTCACTCCGAATGCAACCTAGAATGCATAAATTCAAGAAACTACAGCTGAACACATAATAAATGACAGCTGAACTACTGTAACTTTTATCAAAAGTGCATGATTTAGGAAAGAACGGTACCTTCAGCTTGATCGGAGTTCACGGAAAATAGGTGCGGGTACTTGGATCGCATATCCACCTCAGCTTCCCAAGTTGCACCCTCAACATATTGGTTTCGCCACAACACCTTGACCAAGGGAACTTCTTTGTTCCTTAGTCTTCGGACACTGAAATCAAGAATCTCAACAGGAATCTCATCAAAAGAAAGATTTTCTTGAATGTCAGCACTCACAGAGGAATCCACTACCACAACACCGCTAACATGCTTTCTAAGCATGGAGACATGGAATATTGGATGAACAGAGGACAACTCGGAAGGCAACTCAACCTCATAAGCTACCTTGCCAACACAGCTAAGAATTTTGTAAGGACCAACATAACGGGGACTAAGCTTCCCCTTCTTTCCGAATCTCTTTACCTCCCTCATGTGTGAAATTTTTAGATACACTAGGTCACCAACTTCAAACTCAAGGTCTCTCCTTCTAACATCCGCATATGACTTCTGACGACTCTGCGCAGTTTTCAACCTTTCCCTAATTTACTTAACTTTTTCCATAGCCTCAAATACCGAATCAGGACCACTCATAACCGCTTCACCCAACTCGAACCAACCTATGGGTGATCTACATTTCCTCCTATATAAGGATTCAAATGGAGCCATGCCAATACTAGAGTGGAAACTGTTATTGTAAGCAAATTCTATCAACGGTAAGTGATCATCGCAACTTCCTTTAAAGTCAAGTGCACAAGCTCTCAACATATCCTCTAAGGTCTGGATGGTCCGCCCAGCCCGACCATCGGTCTGCGGATGAAAAACAGAACTCAAAAGAACTTGGGTACCATGACCCTTCTAAAAAGCTTTCCAAAATTGTGAAGTAAACTGAGTACCTCTATCTGAAATAATAGACAAGGGAACTCCATGCAGTCTGACTAGCTCTCAGATATACAATCTAGCATAATCCTCAGCAGTATATGAAGTATGAATAGCCAAGAAATGAGCAGACTTAGTCAACCTATTAGCGACAACCCAAATGGAATCATGATGGCGTCGGGAAGGAGGTAAACAAATTACGAAGTCCATATTTATCTCTTCCCACTTCTAGGTGGGAATACTAAACTCTTGCATCATACCACCAGGTCTTTGGTGTTCAACCTTAACCTATTGGCATGTTGCACACTTAGCTACAAATTCGGCTATATCTTTCTTCATGCCACTCCACCAATAGATTTCCTGCAAGTCTCGGTACATCTTGGTGGAACTAGGATGAATAGAATATCGCGCCCCATGCGCTTCATCCATAATCCTCTGTCTCAGATCATCAACATTCGGGACACACATTTTACCCTACAATCTCGACACACCATCTCTCCCTTGGGAGAAAAACTCTACTTTTTGGTCCTTGACTGCCTCCTTCAGTCTGACCAAACTAGCATCTAAGTATTGCTTTTTCTTCACTTCCGAAACCAAGGAGGATTCGGAACTACTCTAAACCCCTATACTACCTTCATCAGAGTCAAACAACCTAACCCCCAATCTAGCCAAACGATGTACATCACGAGCCAACTCTTTCTTACCTTCTACCACATACAAAACACTACCATTGGACACTCTACTTAGGGCATCTGCCACAACATTGGCCTTGCCCGGATGGTACAGCACACTCATATCATAGTCCTTTAATAATTCTGTCCATCATCTCTGCCTAAGATTTAATTCTCTCTGGGTAAATACATACTGCAGACTCTTATGATCAGTGAAAACATCAACATAGACACCATACAAATAGTGTCTCCAGATTTTCAAAGCAAACACAACAGCAGCCAACTCAAGGTCATGGATGGGGTAATTTTTCTCATGGGGTTTCAACTGTCTAGAACCATAAGCTATCACCTTACCCTTCTACATAAATACGCAACCCAACCCAACTCTCGAAGTATCACAGTACACCACAAAACCATCAACACCATCAGGCAAAGTCAAAATAGGGGATGAAGTTAGTCGAGTCTTCGACTCCTGAAAACTCTTCTCACAAGATTCGGACCACAAGAACTTCACTTTTTTTTGGTTCAACCGAGTCATAGGAGACGCTATAGAGTAGGAAACCTCAACAAAATGGCGGTAATAGCCATCTAAACCTAAGAAACTTCAGATATCAGTTGGAGAAATAGGTTTAGGCCAATTTCTAATAGCTTTGGTCTTTTGGGGATCAACTCTAATACCCTCAGAAGAAATGATATGACCCAGAAAAGCAACTGACCATAGCCAAAACTCACACTTACAAAACTTGTCAAAAAAGTTATGATCTCTAAGGGTTTGCAAGACAGTTTGGAGATGATCAAAATGTCCATCCTCACTATGGGAGTACACCAGTATATCATCGATGAACACTATGACAAACATATACGATATGGTCTAAACACTCGATTCATGAGGTCCATGAAAGCTGCTGGGGCATTAGTTAAGCTGAAAAATATAATAAGAAACTCAAAATGGCCATAACGAGTTCGGAAAGTGGTTTTCAGGATCTCACACTCCCTAACTTTGAGTTGATGATAGCCGAAACGAAGGTTTATCTTTGAGAAATAACTTGCACCTTGCAATTGGTCAAATAAATCATCTATTCTCGGAAGGAGTTACTTATTTTTGATGGTGACTTTATTCAGTTGACAGTAATCAATGCACATACGCAAAGAGCCATCTTTCTTTCTCATAAACAACACAGGAGCACCCCAATAAGAAACACTGAGCCTTATGAAACCCTTATTTAGTAGATCTTTGAGTTGCTCTTTCAACTCCTTAAGTTCTGCAAGGGCCATACGGTAAGGAGAAATAGAAATGGACTGAGTATTGGAAAGAAGATCAATCCCGAACTCTATCTCTCTATTAGGAGGTATCCCTGGGAGATCATCTGGAAAGACATCCGAAAACTCATTGACGACGTTAACAAACTGGAGAGTTGGAGTCTCAGACTTAGTGTGTTTGAATCTAACCAAATGGTAAATACACCCCGTGGAAATAAGCTTTCTAGCTTTGAGGTAAGAGATAAAATGACTCTTCGGTGACACAGAATTCCTAGACAAATCAAACACAGATGCACTCGAAAAATGAAACTTGACCACTCGGGTCTGACAATCAATAGAGGCATAAGAAGAATACAACCAGTCCATACCCAGAATCATATCAAAATCCACCATGTCTAACTCAATCAGATCAGCCAACAAGACTATATGAAGAACGGTAACAAGACACTTTTTGTACACTTTTTGGGCAACAATCTAATTACCCACTGGGGTAGAAACTAGGATAGGCTCAGGAATAATCTTAGGACTCATTTCAAAATTCACAGCAATTAAAGGTGTAATATATGAGAAACTGGATCCGGGATCCAACAAAGCATACACATCAAACTGAAATATATGAAGCATACTAGTAACAACATCGAGAGAGTCCTCCTATTCCTGGTGGGATGGTAAAGCATAGAATCTATTCTGGCACTGACCGCCAGCATTGCTAGAAGAGGCGCCCTGAGCTGGGGCTAGGTGAGTCACTGGAACTGGAGCACTAATAGTCTGAGTCTGGGTCTGAGGGCGATAGTCATGTCGCCCTTGTCCATCCTGTGGACAATCTCTAACTCTGTTACCCATGTCACCACACCGAAAATAACCCCTCTTCTCACCCTAACAGTCACCTGAATGATCCCTACCACACTTAGGACACAGGGAATGATTTGGCTTACTGCTAGCACTGTACTAGGACCTGGATGCATATGGCCTACTACCTTGCTCCTGCCTACCTCTAGGCATGGGAGCACTAGAAGATGACGGTGCTGGCATAGATGAATGATCCTGATACTGAGGGTGACTCCCTCCCTGCGATCTAGCCTGACCCTGTTCGTGCTGCTCAGACCTAGCTCTCTTATTTCCTCTCATTCTATCTCTCTCCTTAATCTTGTCTACCTCAATCTGTTAGGCATGAGTCATCAGCCTAGAAAGATTCATCTCACTATTTAGCATAGCAACCTACACTCTTAACCACATAACTAGACACTTCAGTCATAAACTTACTCATACTAGCCCGATTATCAGCCACTAAGTTAGGAGCATACTTGGCCAACTGATTGAACTTTAGACAGTACTTCCTAATAGTCATAGAGCCCTATCACAGGTTTATAAACTCTTCCACCTTTGCCTTCTTCATCTCCAAAGGGAAAAACTTATCCAAGAATGTATCCTGGAACTCTTGCCAAGTTGTAGGGATAGCTCCCTCACCTCTACCTTTCCTCTAAGCAACAGCCTAGTCATAAGCAAAGTCTTTAAACCTATACACAACCAACTCCACACTATGTTCCTCAGATACATGCATCACCTGAGTAATCTTCCACACCTCCTCTAAAAACAACCGTGGATCCTCATCAGACTTGGACCCATAGAATTTTGGCGGATTCATCCGTATAAAGTCATGGATCTGGGCAGCAGCTGAATCACCTCCCTGCTGCTGTGGATCCAGGGCTAGGCTGGCCTGAACATTTGCAGTAACAGCTTGGGCCAGTGCCTAAAAGGCTGCCCAAAATTCAGCATGAGATACTTTTTCATTCAATGGGTCAGTAGGTTGAGGTTGCTGACCATCATTATTTCTTCTCGCTCGACGTGGAGGCATATTTCTAAAAGATAAGAGCATGAATCAATAGCAGAGAGAGACACTTTAAGCACGATAAATTTCTGAAAGAAAGAATCACACTTTTTTCTAAAACGTCTTGTAGCCTCTTGCTCATAGATGTGGCGTGCTACACACCGATGATCAAGACTCTACTTAACGTGGCTTGTTAGACTCCCTAGGACACCTTAAAACCTTAGGCTCTGATACTAAGATTATAACGCCCTGGAAAATAGGTCCCAGAATGTCACACGATGCTTGAGGCTACGAGTAGCCCCAAGCTAAACCTTTGAGCCATTTTCATTGAGTTCAACACAAATCAACAAGGTTTCCATAAATAACCCTCAAATATCAACAGAGTAATCATTATCTAAGAATAAAAGAATTTCAGAAAAATAACAAAATACAACTTATTAGTCAACTCCCAACATCTATACTAGTTTGACAAGCCTCTAAGAAAATCAATAAAACTAGCGAGCCACTGAGACATGCCCCAACTGACTCATACTCAATTATTAAATATAAACAATTTCGTGAAACCAATATTAGACATCACGTCCTCAAAATATTAGGACTCACCACAACAGAGGATGTAGAACAGCGTGCCCAAAGAATCACTGTCGAACCTAGAACTAAGCACCTGAACCTATATTCCAAGAAAATGCAGCCCATATCCGAAGATGTGGGTCAGTACCATGGAAAGGAACTGAGTATATGGGGGTGTATGCAGTTTTATAAACATCATCATCATAAATATTTATAATAAATATGCAAGATGTATGAAAGACTCACATAGCCCAAAGAAAATCATCATAATCATGAGAGAATGAAATAAGTATAATAACACATGTGAGTCATCATATAATTTGTCAGTCACTTTCAATTCATCAAGAATATCAATTCCCATAATGTAAATATCATTTAAATCTTTCGAAAGAATAACTTTCACAATTCCACTTTCAAATCAATTCACCGTTCACCATAGAAACAAGGAAACACACACACACTAGGAGATCCTATATCCGACATAAATTATGTGAGCTACATGGAGTCCAACATACAACCCACGTTGGGGAGAGCCGTCCTATCCTTGCCATCAGAGTAGGACTATCGATATTAAATCCACACAAACTAGTGATCACTATATAAATCAGCCTCAGGCTCACTCCTACGGGGGAACGTAGTTCTAGGAAAGTAAGGTCGCTTTATACCTCCCACTCGGTGCTAAAGATTTCTCCCAGACTTAGCTCAGATCATTCCAAAGACAATCTATAACAAAACAATTTTAATAATATATAAATATACATCGAGAGCCATCATGCTTCCCATCTATCAAAATCCACCATGTTGTGGATTTCTTTCACACTCGAGTTCAAAACAACTCCATTAAGACCAAAAGATCAAATCATTCAAAATATCTCAAATAGTCAACATCAACGTGCTTATAATACACTTTCTAAAAAAACACATTTTCTAATAGGGATTCATGACCCAAATACCAAAATCATGATAAATATCGTTCAATATTCATGCTTTATATCTCCACACATGTAAATTCATCTTTCAAAATCATAAACATCAACATTTCATAATCATCATTATAAGATATGGGTTCATGCTTCACATTTATAAAAATCAAATAAAAATCATGTCTTTGTAAAGAAAATTACTTTTGGGCACAAGAACGAAAGAGAGTTCTTGTTGAAAAAACCCACATACCTTGAATGATGAAATTTAGATCGATACTCGTTTTTGAGATGCTAATGGTGCCTTTGAATGATGGTTCTTGGAGTTCTTGAACTAGGAACTTGGAATCTTGAATAAATTTACAGAATTAATGGTGAACTTTGGAGGTTCTTGAAGTTGGATGTAGGAGCTTAGGGTTTTCTTTTTGAGGGAATTTGATGAAATATAACATATAATGCTTCTAATAGTCTATAATATAGGGTTTGGATGGATTTTGGGTGAGAGGGAATGACTAAAACGCCCCTAAAAATCAAATAATTCTCAAATCTATCCTTTGATGGACTATTTTGATAGTCTGAAGTAGATCAACCATAATGTTTTACTCCGATATCCAAATTGGATGAAACCAATTTCATTAGAAAGAAGACTCGCAGAGCTTTCCGTTAATATATAGTGGATCACCCAGATCATTATGTACAAGGAGTTATGATCATATAAATTTGGAGCAAAAATACGCTAGGCCTCAGTACTTTTTCCTGCACGTTTTACTGTTCACTACCATTCACGGTTCGATCAGAATGTTCATAAATCATCTCTCGGGTGTTTGTTTTGGATGATCCACATATATTTGGAAATATTATTCGATACTCTATGCAATGGTGGGTCATAATCTAAGACATTCCGGACAAAAAATTTATAATTCATTCTAGAAGATAGACCCCAACATGTTTACGTACAAATTTTCAACGAAAAATTTCCCGGGGTATTACATAGTTATTAGTAATATTATATATCACTCACTTAGTTAT
>NW_025868173.1:0-1792 GCF_002878395.1 Capsicum annuum
TCATTGATTTCGCCTTTTCTGCCAAGGTAACTGGTTAGTTTGTTTGCCGTTGTGCATCTACTGTTTTAGGTGGTTTTTTTGTTTTATTTATGTTGAGGAATTTGTGTTCTCTTGGAATTCCATGTACTGCTTGTCGAAAGAGTCCAAATTTAAGGTGTAAAAGGAAAAGGGCGGGAGTGGGAGGGAGGCCAAGGTTTGGCCGCGGGGGAAGTAGTGGAGGGCGTGCGGGTAGTGAAGGTAGGCTGAGGGTTGGGTCTTGGAATATAGGGACCCTGCAGGGCAAGTCCATAGAGCTTGTGAAGACCCTTAGGAAGAGAAGGATCAACATTGCGTGTGTTCAGGAGACCAAGTGGGTAGGGTCTAAGGCTAGGGATGTGGATGGTTACAAGCTGTGGTACTCTGGGAGCGAGAGGCGTCGGAATGGAGTTGGCATCTTAGTGGATGAAGAGCTTAGAGGTCAGGTAGTAGAGGTGAAGAGGATCAATGATAGGTTGATGACTATTAAGTTGGTCATTCGGGGGTTTACCCTGAACGTGTGTAGTGCCTATGCACCGCAAGTGGGATCGGAGGGGGAGGAGAAGATGTGGTTTTGGGAGGCCTTGGAGGAGGTGGTGAGAGGCGTGCCTAGCTCGGAGAAGATTGTTGTAGCAGGAGATTTCAACGGGCACATCGGGGCGCTACCGGGAGGCTTTGGTGATGTGCATGGTGGTTTTGGTTTTGGGGAGAGAAATGAGGAGGGGGCTACCCTACTGGAGTTTGCGAGGTCCTTTGGGCTGGTGGTGGTGAACTCGGGCTTCCCAAAGAAGGACGAGCACCTGATCACCTTTCGAACCGCGGTAGCCAGGACCCAGATTGACTTTGTGTTGCTTAGGAAAGGGGATAGGGCGTGGTGTAAGGACTGTAAGGTCATCCCGAGTGAGAACCTTTCGACCCAACATAGGCTCTTGGTTATGGATTTGGGTATAAAGAAGAATAGAAAGAGGAGGAGTAGGGAGTGTAGACCTAGAATTAAGTGGGGCGGCTTGACGCCAGTGAATGCGTGGGAGATAGGGGAGAAGTTGGCAGGAATGGGGGTGTGGGAGTGTAGAGGAGACGTGGATAGTATGTGGGATAGGGCGGCTAGGTGCATCAGGGAGAATGCAAGTGAGGTGTTGGGGGTTTCTAGGGGCCGGACCGGGCACCATCAGGGGGATTGGTGGTGGAATGAAGAGGTGGAGAAGAAAGTGGGGACCAAGAAAGGGGCGTATGCCAAGTTGGTGGAGAGTAAGGACGAAGAGGAGAAGCGGGTAAACAGGAAAGAGTACAAGCTAGCGAGGAAGGAGGCTAAGTCAGCAGTCACGGCAGCTAAGACGGTCGCCTTTGAGAGCCTGTATGCAGGGTTACAGGGGAAGGGAGGGGAGAAAAAGTTGTTTAGACTCGCTAAGGCTAGGGAGAGGAAGGGTCGTGACCTCGATCAGGTGAGGTGTATTAAGGGGGAGGACGGTAGAGTGTTGGTGGAAGACGGCCACATTAAGAATAGATGGCAGTCGTACTTTCATAAGCTCTTGAATGACGAAGGGGATAGAGCTATTGTGTTAGGGGAACTGGAGCACTCAGAGGAGTGTCGGGATTTTAGCTATTGTAGACGTTTTAAGGTAGAAGAGGTTAGACAGGCTGTTCGCAGAATGCGAAGGGGTAGGGCGACGGGGCCGGATGAGATACCGGCCGAGTTTTGGAAGTTCGTTGGAGAGGCTGGTCTGAGGTGGTTGACGGGATTGTTTAATGAAATCTTCAAGACGGCAAAGATGCCCGA
>NW_025868174.1:0-4256 GCF_002878395.1 Capsicum annuum
TATACAATCAAATTTACTAAATACTTTTCTTCCTTGTATTCTATTTATTAATAATGTTTTGCCTGGTAACTTATATCCTTCCATTACAGTATTATCATTTAATCTTTTGTAATTTATTACCATTCTAGCTTTTTCTCTCACTATTTCACTATGGTTTCTTACTATGAAAGCTGCTGACCTATGTCTTGATGCAGATCTTCTAATTATTCCTAATTCTAGTAGCTCTTTTATTTATATTTCAAGGTCTTTAAAGTCTTCATTTGTAGCTTCTATAGATTCTGTTTTTATAGTATATTCTGGATTAATTATTTCTAATTTTCAGGTAATTTGATTAGAGTCCCAATGTTGCAAGGGTTTTTCTACTATTATTTCTAGCTTATCTAGGATTTGTATTATTTTTTCTAAGTCTTTTTGATCTTTTATTACTCCTATTTGTTGTATACCTTTCTTAAAATTATATAATTCTGTATCCATTTCTATTAAAGTATAGTCTTTTTCTATTTCTTCTACTACTAATAAATCTTGTAATTCTTCATACATTGTTGCCTTTTTATTATCATTACATGTTCAATTTTCTCCTTTATCACATTCTAGTGATATTTTGGGTTTTACTTGGTTATCTAAGTTTTCCTCTGGCTTATCCTTAAGAAGGTCATATTTAGTTAAAGTAGGTTGTGTCTGTACTGGTGAGTGAGTGATATTACTGGCGAATATTATTCAATTTTTTATAACTAGACATCCTCCATTATTTTGTACCATAAAATCTAATCCTAACACAAAGTCTGCTTTTATGTTTAAATTTCTAACTAATATTTCACTAAGTGTATATGATGGCTGTTAGAATTTTTCACAAGTAATAATAAAACTTATTTTTGCTTATGGTATATAGTTTGTATATGTATTATATGTTCCGTCCATTTGTATGGATTCTTGAGGTTTTGACAATTTTTTAATTAATTTTGCTGGTAAAATTCAGCTATTTAAAATGCTCCTTGTACATCCTGAATCAACTATAGCTAAAGTCTCGAGCTCATAGTCTTGAATTTTTATTCTCGCTAAAACATTAACTATACTGATTTTCTTTTCTTTATTACATACCATTCCTTCAAATGGTACATTCATTGATATTTTTACTTTATTATTTTCAACAGATGTATTTAATAATTCTACCTCTACTAAGTCTTCTTCTTTAATTATATCTTTACTGTATATTCTTAACTCTAGTCTTTTTAGTCTTTCTTCTAATTTTAATATTCTATCTTCTGTTGTTCTGGTTATTGGTTCCTTGTTGTAAAATTTATTTAAATTACTAGTTGATTTTGGAGTTTCTAAAATTTCTGATGTTTTCTCTATACATTTTATGCATGCTTCCTTGTAACATTTCCTACATTTTGCCCTTTTGTTTTTACTTGGAAATCATTTACAAAAATAGCATTGATTACTGTCTAATCCTTTTCCTTCTTCAAATTCGTGTTCACATTCTTCTATCAGATTTACTAAATCATAATAGTCTGTGACTAAGTGATAGTCTGTGTTTGTTAAGTGATAGTCTGTGTTTGTTCTTTTCTGTGTTTGTTCTTTCTAGTCCTATTTTATTTATAATTCGTCTTCTCTAGAGTCTGAAGAATCAGAATTATCCTTTTCTTCTTCAAAAACTTCCATACTTCTGATAGAGTATATACTTTCATTATCTGACATATATTCATCTACATTTATCAAATTCTCATTTACATCCTCAATTAATTGTGCATTTCTAGATCTATTATTATTTCTTTTTTGGACAAGTATTTGCTAAATGCTTTATACTTCCGCAAGTAAAACATTCTAATTTATTCTTGTAAGTTCTACCAGTGTTATATTTTCTCGCATTTGATCTCCTCAAGTAATATTTCTTCTTAGGGCGATAGTCTTCTTTATATGTCTTTTTATATTTTTTCTTTTTATAATTTTGGTCATAATGTTGAGTAGTATATATGGTCTTACAAAAATCTGTATCACTTCTTTTTAATTGTTTTTGTATCTGTATATTTGTACATTTTTCTTCTAATATATCCATTACATGTTGTATTCTTTGTCCTATTGACCATGGATTTTTTGAGTTTTATATTACCCGTTCTCTTTTAGATCATTTTTCTTCTATCTCTCTTCCTAAAGCTCCTGGTAATTTATTAAATAATCTAGCTCCTAGAGTCTGATCAAATGAGTTTTCACTAATTGTACAATAATAAAAGTAATCATTTAAAAATTCTTTAATTCTTGACCAATGATTAATACTTAATTGTTCTAAATTTATTAAAGCTCTTTGTTGTAACACTACTAATCCACTATTGGGATCCTGGCCTATTAGTAGAGTATGTATTTTGATTACAAAATTTTATGGATTTGAGCCTAGTTCTACTAATTCTTGAAAGTCTTGTGGGAATATTCTTTTATATGCTTCCCAAAGTGCTTTAGTACTTTCTCCTAGAAATATTTCTAAATATCTATACATAATTTCTGCATCTGGTTCTTGATTACCCTGTATATGTTGTATGTAGTCTTCTACAACTACATTTTTCCATATGTCTATTACATGATTCCATTCCTGAGAGTCCTGCGCTGGCAAGTTTAAAATTTTTCCTTTATTACTTCCTTCTTGTAATCTAATGGGTTCATCTATTGGCATTCTTTTTCCTCTAGGTTTTATGTCTTGTTATGATAGAGTGTTTGAATTTGTTCTAAATACTCTATGTCTTGGTAAATTTCCTGTTGTTAATGGTACGTTTTGCATACCGGTTTTTCTTTGGAAAGGGCTTGAGGAACTTGCTGCGCTTTCCATAAATTCCTTTATACTTTCTTATATACTATAATTTCATTCTTCGTCTTCACCTATTAGTTCCTTTTTACTTGTATAACCATAATTATGTTCTTAATTAACATTTTATAAAATATTTTTTCATTTCTTCAAGTTTTAAATTCCCTAATTTACAACCAGTACATTTAAATACGCTATTGCTATTTATTTCATATAGGGCTTCTGCTTTTATTATAGATTTATTTACTTCAAAATCTTCTTCTAATATTTCTATATTCATAAAATTAGCATTTTCATATTCTTCAATTTCTTCATGAGTTTCTTTTTCATTTGTATATTGGTAGTCTGTGAATCTTACTGAAGCTTTTCCTTTACTATTTATAAACATTAAATGATCGGTTGGCTTTAGTATTTCTTTTTTAGTAAATTTTTCTAAATTCCATTCTAATCCTCCATATTTTTTTGGGTTTATTTTTAGGGGTTTCGGTAGTTTAATTCCTTTATTTCCCATTAGACTTACTACATCATCTATTTTTAGATTAAACTTTATACTACTATTAGTGGAAAGTTTTTCTATAAATCCTACACATATAAGTAAATTATTTCCATTATTCATTTCTTCATATCCTTTAGTTTGTACACCTATTTTAATATGCTTTCCGAATTCTAAGGTATTTATCATATAATCTGGACTACAATAAAAAAGTCCTCCATTATTAGTCATGTTACTTCAGTTATTCCTATTATAGATCTTTTGTGTTTGACCATCTATTATCATATATTGTGATTAATACTTTAGTTCCTAAATTTTTTCTAGTTAAGCCTTTTATGCCTATTACTATTAATCCCATGTGCATAAGATTCATGTCTAATTTTATGATTTCTTTTAAAGAGTTTGAGCTTATTAAATGTATGCTGCAACTATTTTCTCCGATAACACATATCTGTTCTTCTCTATAATGTCTGTATAGTTGTGCTCTTGAAAAACATTCCTTCATTATATAATGTTTTAGCATTTAACAGTTTTAATTTATTTTGGTGGAATAATTGTATTCCTTTATCTATGTCTATTACCTCTTCTAACTGTTGTCTTGAAGTCATTCTTGATAGCACATTATTTGTTAAACTGTTTTGGGTAAAACTTGATCTTTGTCTACTTGGGGATGCAGAAACAAGGTCCATGCTTTTGGCTTAGTTGGTTTAGTTATTTTAGGTTCTTTTAATTCTTTTTGAGGGGTTATTTCTATCTTTTTTAGTTGTTCTATTAATTCTTCTATATTTTTATCTTGACTGTCTTTTTGTCTTTCTTTTTCCAGGTTCTTATTTAGTTATAATAGTAACAAAATTATAATATTATTTTGTTTTATGATTAACGAGTCTTCTTTTCCTTGAGGTTGATGATTTGATAATCCTTCGGGGTTTGGTTGGATCTGTGATGCCTTTTGTAATATTGCTAGATAAA
>NW_025868175.1:0-6204 GCF_002878395.1 Capsicum annuum
GCGATTTGTTGGCATAAGCAAGGTGTGGGAAGTGCCAAACAAGTTTAGCAGTGGAGGCAGCAGCTACAGTTGCATCAATCGGTGGATCGACAGAAGCTATTATGGCATTCTGTATCAATTGATCTTGGCGCAACCAATCTTATATCTATGCTAAAAAGCTTCACCTCACTTAACATATTTACTATGAAAATTCACAGGCTCTGATACCATTTACAGGATCTATTAGGCTGGGGTATGCCACTCAGCCTACCAGACCATATAATAATATCGGATTAAGCCAAAGTCGGAAGACTGAACCAAAGCACCAACCGAAATAGGAAAGAATCTAAAGTAATTTTATGACTGTATGGACGATTCTTTTACCCAAACATGAGGCCTGTCAGAGATTTAATAACCTTATGTTGAACCTTTGTGTCTAGAAGTTCTAATTGTGCGAAAATTCGCCCTTTTCTCATCATCAATACGAGCTAGAGAAGCACAACTTACTAGACGGTGTCACAGAGACAAGGTTAACATAAGTCTATTGAACTCGACTGTACCTCCATTTTGGAACCAAGTCAAGAAATTAAAAAGATTCTTTCATATTTTGATAGAGTCTGGAGCTTTCATAGTTAACATGTCAGCGAAGTTAGATCTTCAGCATAGATATAAGATACTGTTTAGCCGGACATAGTCACGGCCAGATTATGGTAGAAGTTTTGTTTGAATAACTATAATAAATAAAAAGATAGGTACCTGATTTGCCGGGAACCCAACGGAAATAGTAGCAAACAAGTAACTGCTTCCTTATTTATTTCTTGAATATATTACAGAGAGAGAGAGAGAGAATTTCTGAAAATTCAAAGAGAGTTTTTAAACTCTTGCCTTCCTTCAAGGATGAGGCATCTATATATACTAAAAAAAAAGAATCTTGCACAGTAATAGATGGGTCCCTGTGCACAGTGTTTTTACTATTACAGATAAGATTTTATCATATCATGTCCATCAGTCAAATATTGTCTTTGCCTTTCCATTTCTTGATAAATTCTTCAGCTTTTACAAGTTCTTCTTCTTCTAATAGAATTTCTGGAGGTTGTGCATCAGTAATATCTTCAGTATTTGTTTCGGTACTATTCATTGATATATCTGAATTTTTCTCAACAGTTTGCAGCAATTTATCCCTGACCTCGGATAAATATTCCTCGATCATTTGCATTTTATTGCCGCCATGTGCAGATAGTCTTCGAGAAACATAGTTAAGACTTTTTTCTTCGATCAAAATTGATTTTTTGGGAGCTTTTTCATATTCAACAATTTTCTTGACTATTTCCTCCCGTTGATCATGACCATAGGGGAGTTTAGTTTCTGGATCTTTCCGAAGTAATTTGTCCCAAAAATTACAATAAAATGTTCGGTATAAAGAAGGAATTTGTTGAGCATCATAACCTATTTCGATGGACCAACGATGGATCCAAGGAATAGAGAATTCTATATAGAAATACATTTGATCGATAGTATCGATTTTACAAATATGTTCTGAAAGATATAATTCTGTTAAGAAAGGAGAGGACTTTTTCCATGAGGAATATAAAGAAGAATATTCCGGAGGTAATATTTTGATCGTAGGTCCATGCTGAGACCACCATTGGATGAACCAATTTGGGATGGGTTTTTCGAATACTTTAGCACAAATTTTTATGAACCAAGTGTGTTTGTGCTTATAATTATTATAATATAAAATATGAGAAAAGGCTTTAATATAATCCCAATAAGTAAAATTGGCAAGGGTTTGGCCCATTGGCCCCATTGGCATAGAACGTTGAGTCATTGATGAAATCCCCCATTCTTCAATAGGAATAAGTTTTTTAATTACCATTTTGGAGTATCCATGAACTCCGGGAGTAGTTTCCCCTAGGGGACTGTGATCAAAAGTTGCACTGAAAGTTTGGACTAATATGTGTTCATAATAAGTCCGTGTTTTGTAGGATTCACCAGTAAAATATACATTGGCAGTAAGGTAATTTTTGAGTAGTCGCCATGCTTCTTCAGAATTTTCTTGCCCGGGAATATGCTGATTTTCAAGATATAATATAAGTTCTCTGGCATCCAGTTTTTCATATGAGGGCTTATCTTCAGAATTTTCTTGAACTATGGAGGCAAAAGAATCTGCAGTTTTTTGTTGATCTGATAAATAGGATTGCAGTTGTTTGTATAATGGGTGATTTTCAGGAATGTCTTCTAAATGAACAGAAGAGCCAATATTCAGAGTTTTTGATGAAGATGATACATCTCCATGAATTTTTGAATTGATCAAAGTTCTATTCCCTTGTTGTAAAATGGGAAAATTAGAACTTGCAGAGCTATATGCAGAATTTTGTCGGTCAAAATATGAAGGGTTTGTTCTTCCACCTCGATATGAAGAATGTTGATTCCTTCCACCTCGACCTCTACCTTTGGCGATTTGCCAAGGAGGATCCATACTGCATTATTTCAAAAGTTGGATCAGGAGTTGGATCAGCATACCATGACATATATTCGACGAGATCTTTATAAAATGTATCTTTTGTAATAAGATCGTCAATAACTTTCCGTAATATGAGCATGTGTAAATCCATATTCAGAGGAACTGCCTTTATAAAGGTGAGTAAGAACTTTTCAGAGAAGAAGTGTAGAAAGAGTTTCATGATATCTGTAAACATTAATCACTTAAGTCAATGTCAAACCAATAGATTTCGTTGTCAATGAATTCATTGTGATTTTCAGATTCTTCTGCTATTAAACGATGAATTAGAGTTTCTAAGATCAGAAAATGAATATCTTCATTCAAAGGAATGCATTTGATAATAGTTATTATAATTTTTTCAGAGAGGAAATATGTGTAAAAACTCATAAAAGATATTCTCTAGATAAAAAATCAGGCAGAGAATTTTCACTACCCCTTTTATACTGTATTTCATAATCAAACGGGGCTAATTGAGCTTTCCACCGTGCAAATATTAATTTAGAAGCATCATGTTTGAAGTCTTTATTAAACATAAATTTAACTGATTGAGCATCAGTACGAATTATAAATTTTTGGTTATACAAATCATCCTGGAATTTTAAAACACATTTAACAATAGTTAGCATTTCATGAGCTACCGTGGCGTATTTTTTCTAACTTTCTGTCCATTTACCAGAATAAAATCGAATCAAACATTCCGTCTTTGTATGGGGATTAACTTGTTTAAGTATTCCGCCATAGCCGATATTTGAAGCGTCAGTTTCAACAATTTTTAACCAGTTAGGGTTTGCAAGAGAAGTACAAGGAAGGGTTTGAACTCTATTTTTTATTAATTTTACTAAATCAGTGTGTGCTTGAGTCCAAGGAGTCTTATGATCCTTTTTTAGTCTATCATATAAAGGGGCTAAGTCTCTAGACAAATTCTTGTAAAAAGGGGAAATATAGTTAAGACTACCGAGGAATCTTTGTAGCTATTTTTTATCAGTAATAACATCAGGGAATTTTTTAGCAAATTCGAGAACTCGTTGTATAGGTTCAATAGAACCTTGAGAAATATTATGTCCTAAAAATCTAATGTTTGTTTGAAATAAACTTATCTTAGGTTTAGAGATAACTAAACCGTTTTGAATAATTATTTGTTTAAACGTATGTAAATGTTTAAAATGAGATTCGAGGGTTTTTGAAAATACTAAGATATCATCAATATAGACAATGATAAAGTCCATATAGGGGTTAAAAATATCATTCATAATCTTTTGAAATTCGGAAGGAGCATTTTTCAAACCAAATGGCATGACATTCCATTCATACTGTCCGAAAGGAACATTAAAAGCAGTTCTATAACTATGATGTTTATCAATTTGAATTTGCCAATATCCAGATTTTAAATCAAATTTAGAAAATATATTAGCATCATATAATCTGGAAAGTAAGTCCCTTTTATTCGGTATAGGGTATCGAATCCATTTTAAAACTTTATTCAGAGGTTTATAGTTTATAACTAGTCGAGGTATCCCTCGTTCTTTTTCAGCAGCATTATTGACATAAAAAGCTGTACAAGACCAAGGAGATTTTGAGGGTTTTATAAGACCCTTTTGAAGAAGATTATCAATTTCTGTTTTACAGAATTCTACTAATTCTGTATTCATTTGACAAGGTCAGGATTTTGTAGGAATCTTATCTTCACTGAAGTCATCTTCATAAGGAAGAGAAACAATATGCTTCTTTCGATTCCAGAAAGCATTTGAATGATCCGCGCAAATATCCAGAATCAATTGATTAGAAATCATTTTTATTTTTTCTTGAACCTTTACTGATTTTAAAGTATCCAAGATGTTAATACTCATTAATTCTAATTGTAAGAAATTGAGCTGATTTTGTTTCATATTGATAAGGGCATTAATATCTCTGGTTACTGGCTGAGTAACAAAAGGATAAGAAATTTGTTTATCATTGTACGTAGCCTTAAAACCATTTGCATCAATATGAGTATAAGGATAAATAGCATTTATAAAAGGTGTTCCTAAAATAATAGGAGGATAAAGCTGATTTTTTACTAAAAAGAAAAAATGTGGAATGCAAACTTTGTCTCGGCAGATATGAGTATTTGGTAATTTATAATTAATATCAAGAGCATGACCAGATGCAGATTTTATTATATGAGTGGTTTTTTCAAAATATCTAGTTGGGATTAATCTTTCTTGAATACAACTAACATCAGCACCACTATCAATCATAGCTATATTAGTAACCGAAAATTCTTTATTTATCAAAATAGTGCAGTTTATTTACCACTTATGAGCCGTAACAATTTGCATCATTCCCAAGAAATAATCTTTTTTCAAATCTTCCGCTGGACTGAATTTAACAACTTCAGAATTTTCAGAGTTTTCAAAATCGTTTTCTTTTCCTTTTGAAACGAAAGAAGCTTGGGGAACATCAATAATCTTTTCTTCAATTTTTAAAATTCTATGATCTGAAATCATCTGGTTTTGTTTTAGAGAAATAATTTCCCTTTTCTATTGCTCAACTTCGATTTTTAAATCATGAAAGGTGGTATCTCTAGCAGGGATTTTATTCAAAGCAAGACGTCTATTTACTTCAGCTAAGGAATAAGATAAGGGATGATTTTCAAAAGAGTTATCTTTTGAAGTACTAGGATTAGCAGAAGTTTTTTGAGTAGCAAACTTGAGGATTTTTTCATGCAGTTTGTCATCAGTGATTTCCTTTAATAATTCAAGGACATTTTCAGCAGTAAGAGATTGAATATTTAAATCAATATCTTCGAATTGCGCTTGCAATTTATACATTGTTTCATCACAATTGCAAACATTATTATCACAATCATTACATTTATCATCCTGATCGAGCTCACTTTCGGAATTAGGTAATTCAAAATCATTTTCAGAAGTAGAATCAGATTCGGAAGCAGAGGAGTATAATAAATTGTAGACTTGGTCATGAACTTCTTCAGAAAGTCCTAAGGACTTGAGTTTTTGTAATTTGCAATTTGGAGCAATATGACCATACTGGTTACACTTATAGCATTTAATTTTTGCTAAATCTCGTTTGGATCGGTTTTTGGTGAATCTAGTGGACTTACGGAAGGATTTTCTAGTCTCACGTTCTTCCTTGCTTCTATGCCTGGAACGTTTATTTCTATAGGGTTTAGAAGTCTTAGAGTATTTTTGGGGTTTTCGTACAAAGGTTTTATCCATACCAAATTGCTTGCAAAAGTCTCCTAATTGGGATTTTTCTCTGAGTTTATCAAGCTTAATCTGTCTAGCTAATTTCAACTCATTACAGAGGGCTAGGCCTTCTTGAGTACAAGCTACAATAAGCTGACCATAAGTTTTTTCTGAATACTGGACTTCTCCATAAGATCCTCGAAGGGTTTTTCTAACTCTTTCAGCAAATAAGGGTGGAAGGCCATCAATGAATTTAGCTTTCCAATGGTCATACTTACTTTCGGGTAAATCCATAACCCTACTAAGAAAGGTGTCTTTATACCATCTAAATTCTCCTAAGTGTCGACATTTTAAACCATTAAGCAGAGTTCGAATATTTTCATATTGATTGGTAAATCTTCCGCCAAAATATTCAATAATCGTCAGCATAAGAGTATAAACAGCATCCGAACGTCCTGCCCGAAGGGGTCGTCCAAGATTGTCTTTGCCGGGTTGATCATTGGTGGCGTTAAAAATAGCCTCGCGTTTAGTATC
>NW_025868176.1:0-2988 GCF_002878395.1 Capsicum annuum
TTGACTTTACTTGTACTTCACCTTAAAACATGGGTCCTTGAATTATGAAAAGTTGTTGGAAAGTGGTTGAGATGTGATTGACTAGTTGATGAGTGATGGCAAGTCTTTCAAGACTAATAAAGCTTTACCTTTTTCCCTTCACCTTTATAGATCCAAGGTTCACTTTATTTTAACAAGTTATGAAGGTTGTGAAGAACTTCAAGTACAAAATCAACAATCACCAAGAACAACCAACAACAATTCTCCAAGAACACCAACAATTTCACACAACCAACTTTCAATTTTCACAATACAATATCTTCAATACTTGGCCAAGACAACTACAACTTCAACAAAATGGTTCGTAGGCCACCAATGAACAACAATATCATGTGGCCAAGCTTATAACAAGAACAAGATGAAGTCCACAAGGCCAAAACAGTCCACCACAACAATGTTCAACAACAAATCGGCCAAGTCCAAGTTCACGAAAACAACACCAACAATGTAAGCTCAAACTTAGATTTAGACTCAAGAGTGTTAGAGATGAATAAAAATAACACTACAAACAACAAAACAAGTAAAAATCTCGTCCAAGACACAACAATAACACAATTTCAGCCAAGAACACAAAATGGACAGATTTGCTTCTTTTTGATTTTTTAGTTTTTTTAACACTTTTTTTTTGAATTTTCTAACAAGAAAGCCCAAGATTGATCTTGTGGGAACAAAATCAAGCCATGCTATAATACCAAATGATGCAGAAAAGATAATATAAAGAGGTGTGTTTTCAACATCAGGACAGCAAAAACAAAAATAAAATGAGAACAATATGATAAGAACAACAACAACAAGAGACAACAACTCATGGGTTGAAGATTACTAGATATACAAACGGTTACAAGATTACAATAAACAAAAGGGATAGATAGTTAGACCTTAGTTGGTATAACCTTAAGAACCCAAGAACATGTGATACTCTTGAACCCTTAACGCTACACGCAACGGTTAACATAACTCCTACGTTGAAACAAGAGTGACCTCGATCTCCCAAGCATCCAACTTTTCCAAGCTTGAATCCAACACGAGTGATTCTACACTCAAGTTGATTTCCCTAGTTACTATGTTTCGGCCAAGAGGCCATTCTCTCAAGAGAGGGTGTTTCAATGTTACAACTTTCAATATTCAATAAAAACTAAGACTAAAACCCTAAGATGTTCTATTTATAGTGTATTAAAAGATAGAATGTAAAATATCCAAAATGGCCCTTCAAGAGTGGGCTACCCCTTTAGTATTTGTAGGGGGTCATTTTTGGTGTGTATTTGGGCCCTTAATTGAAATTTTCTTGCACACACACTTGGAAGACTTCAATACACACCCACAAGAGTCCATCTACATGATCGCACTCGTATCATCCTCTTCTTCTTGAAAAGGATTCGACCTCGAATCCATGCCTTGCAAAATCAAAAGAGAAGACAAACAAGCACACTTCCTCATGGCATGAGGATTAGGATTAGCAAAAATAAACAATAATGGTATGCACTCAAAACACTCAAAATATCCCACACCAAAAAAAATAAACTGAGGACCCTTCAAGTCTCGGCCAACAACAAATCTTGACATGCCAAGGTGGTTCATATTTGACATATAACCAAGAGTTCTTAGTTTAAACATTATGAAGTCATCGATAAATTCACCAAGGACTTGGCTATGATAAGCACCCAAAAGAAATGCACCTAAGACGAGAGCAAATCTTCCCCATCCTAAGATGGCACCGTGATCAAATGGGAAGAGTGGCCATAGACATGGGTCTAAACAATACACCCATTTCCCATAGTCTTTACCACAACCACACGGCCTACTCTCTACATTGGCATACAGATCATCATAAGTAAAGAGAGAGTAGAGAAAGATGGCACTCAATTTTACTTCTACTATGGTGTCCTTGGAAAAGCCACACAAAGTAGAAGAAGAAGTAGTTTCCAAGACCACACATTCCTTACCCTTAAGAGTACTCTCATCTTCTAAGAAGAGATTTCCATCTTTAGGAGGAATGTTGTCACACCATAGTGGGTTAGCATATATGCTATAGCTTTCAAGGCAAGCTATACCATCATTTTCATCACTAGGTATATTAGGAGTGTTTAAATTATCTTCAAACAAGACATTGTACCTAAAGAGTGAATGATCTAACCCGCGGACAGATTTGGAACGTTCACTCTCTAAGGAATCATTATCAAGTTCCAAAGATATGTCAAGCTCATGATTAATCCTATGAGACAATCAAACATTAGAATCCTTACAACAACATAGGCTCACGGGTTCACTCCTTTTTTATTGACCAACATTTTCAAATTCTTCACTCACTTGATACTCATTAATCACATCACACATATCCTCAAGTGATGGACAAGTTTTACTCACAAGTTGGGCAGCAACTTCCTCTGGAAATCTCTCAACGTAAGGTGCTTGGACAATTGGATTTTGTCGGTAGAGTTTGGGTAGAAATTGGCGTGTAATTTCAATATGCCATTTCATATCTTCAATATTGTCATTGATACAATCACATGTGGCATTAAAATTATGGGCAGCCATTATACCTAACAAAAGACACAACAAACAAAGAAAACAAACTAACTTGTTAGCTCAAAAATGTCTCACCACACTCTCACTCTTGATTTTTACCTCACACTTGGTTTCACAAGTGTTGAAAGTCGGCTTGTACTTCATGAGTTATTGAGTGTCGAGTATACTCTTGTACCGGAATGAATTTTTATTTAAAACTCAAACAAAATCTTGTAGGAATTGAGTCAAGAACTAACAACGAATTTAAAAAGATAAAAGTACACAACAAACGTAAACACGAACAAACGGACACAAAACTAACTTACAAGCTAGTAGGAGATTACTAGGTTGTCAATTAGTGTTCGAACCAACAAATCAACTAAGAGAAAATAAAATAAAACTAAGAAATCTAAAATTTGAGCCAAAATTTGATGCGTGAACAGT
>NW_025868177.1:0-3748 GCF_002878395.1 Capsicum annuum
TCATTCATGAATCTCCATGTACTATTGATTTTAAACCATGTTACCATCAAATTATTGTTATTACTCAATCCTCCATTTTTTAACATTAGTACTTATTGAATTAAACCATGAATTAATGCTATTATGATGAATTCATGCTATTTCTACAAGATCCATGACATTCCAATGATTGTTTTAAATCATGAACTACAAGTGTTTGATAAAATGCCTACAAGAGTAATTTATTCTAATAAGAGCCTTCACATTTTGATCTCCAAATTTTAGTGTCATTTTAGTATATTTATTTTGGGTCCTGGGGCATTGAATACCTAAATTCCATAGCTATTTATTTAAGTCTAGTGTTTGTACAGTACAAAATAACTTCAGATTATACTGTGAGCATTTTTAGACTAGTCAAATATTAGTCAGTTAATCTCAAAATAGTTTTGTATTTCAGAGTCTTTTAGTTAGTAGTAGGATTTAGCACCGAGCGAGTGTAGGGATGGTGTCCTTCCCATCAAATAGGCAAAGTCATTAGTAGCAGTTTCTATACTCCAGAACTACGTAAACAGCGTATGATATAAGAAGTCACCCGTCAGATTAGGCTTGACTATCTCGTAGGGGTCACCCTCAGTTCTGGCTTAACACCCTTCGTCATTTTGAAATTATATTAGTTTAGTGGATCCACACAGCTATTATTAGTATTTGTGGTACGGTATTAACATCCTTCCAACTGAGGTTACAAGTTATACCCCGATTAGCTCAAATTGGGGAATGTCGGTTAGATGATATCACCGATAGTCTCAGATATAGTCTCAGTTACAGTCTCAATTCATATGCATTCTTAGAGTTGCTTGACCAAAGCATAAATAAATCAATAATTTTTAGTATTTTAGTTTACAAATTTTACTCAGTCCATGTTATATTCTTAGTCATGCATTCCCAGTGTCTACTGATTTTCACGTATATTCAGTATTTACAAACTGTCATGCATACTGGTATTTATAGATTCTCCATATATTTTTAGTATCTACATATTTCATGTTCTCTACTCAGTACTCTATGTTTTACATACATATTAAGTTAATTATTAGTTTTGTTCATGAAACCATGCATATCAGCCTATCTTATTTAGCATACCAGTACACTCAAAGTACAGATCGCATACCTTTCTTTGTGATATGATGTATCATATCATAGGTACTGATGCTCAGTTCCCGAACCGCACTAAGCTCCCACTCCTCAGACTATCTGCAGTGCAGTAGCAGTGGTGAGTGCTTATCATTCAAGGACAGATTATTTACTTCATATCTCTATTTTAGTAGTTAGCAGAGTTAGTTGGGGGCCTGTCCCATCAACTCATATTTAGTCAATTAGTTTCAGAGGCTTTTCGAACATTAGAGTTAGTTATTTAGTATTTGGATGTTCAGTTGACATGTCAGTTTATCAGTATTTAATCAGATTTAGTCAGTTTTTCTATAGATTCATATTTTAGTATTGATTCAGTGATAAAACCTTATGGCAATATCAGATGTTTTCAGCAATTATGATATTTTTACTTAGTGCTCACAATAGATACCAGCTCATGGGTTAGATTGTGGTCCCTTGAGACTGTACGCACTGTGTGACGACTAGGGGGTAGTCCTGGGTCGTTACACCACCCAATAACCAACCAAACCAATGCGGAAGCCACAACCCAATACCACAATGATAAGCCAATGTATGTATAAATAACATAAACAATCCATACCATACCCAAGTCCACAGTTGTCCATACAAAGCCTCTAGACCAACCAAAGAGTACTCAGTCGGGACATGCCCCCAGCCATAGCCATAAACCGAAGTCTATGAAAGATAAGAAATAGGTAAAGTAAACTATGACATAAAAAAGAGGCCTGACATGAAAAAGAGGCCTTCTAAACTAAGGAATCTCACCACTTCAACACAACATCAACTGTACCCAAATATGACTACTAAGCAAAAGGAGTGGAATGGCCGGTTCCTGCATAGCGCGGGTATATAGCCGCCAGTAGATGGGTTAGTGGGTGAAAACTAGCATGTACTCAGGATAAGGATAAAATAATGCCAACCAGTGAAAACCAAGTAAAACCATCCATAATGCATACAACCATACATATATAAGTGCCAGGAAATGGGACCAGGTTTAGCATGCATTGAAAACCTTTACCTGGGCTGTGTATCTTGGCTATCCTAAACTACCCACATGTTATATGGGTTTAACTCTCCCTTCTAAATGGGCCTCAGTATGAGTAGACACATGACAAGGTAAGTATCCCATGGGATGACTAGTTTATCCCTCAATGGTGTGACATCATGCACATGGTCCACTAAGACTAATCCTTATATTAGCAAATATAAGTTTCCAGTTTTGGTCCCCCTGGGACCACCACCTTCCAAAACTTTACTACACACCCTGCCATTAATGCCCAATTAAAATAATTTACAAACAACCAACCAAATCCATTTACCATTTTATTAACCAAGTCCAATATTAGTGGTATCATCATACCACCCCTTACTTGCACATAATATCTAAAACCAAACCATTTAGTTTAAGGAGACATACAAGTGTCTTACCATATACCACATTAAACCACTTGGGAGACTTTTATGCTCTTCACAAGCATAACCATTTAGCCTTTTCAAACCATTTAAACCAATTCCGTTAATGCACTCACTTGAGGGATTTTCATGTATCTCGCAAGGTTTTAAAAATAAACCAATCATAACTACCAAAACCTTTACCCTTTGAAACCATTCCAAACCAATTTAGACCATGCTAAGAATTTAAAGCATTTATACCATTTAAATCATCCAAAACCATTTAGAGTTCCATTACCAAACCAAACCATGCAAAAGTTTCAATGAAAAACCAATAATAGAGTAAAAACATTCTTTGAGGCATTTTATCAAACATGTTGAGGCAACACCCTTACCAAGACCAAGACCAATGTATAAACCACATAATTAGGGTTAATCAAGAACCCTTCTATTAAAACATAACCAAAAACCAACCACATATGCAAATCATTACCAAAACCATGTAAAAAGTTAGTTTAAAGCAATACCAAACCATATGTATGAAGACCCTCAAAAATATTTCCAAGTCCACCATTCATGATTCATAAACCAATGTTTAAAACACAATACACATGCCTTTATTTTGAAATAACAATGAGGTAAGGAGTATATGCCTTATACAAGATGATACATGGAATAAATCTTGACCTTTGAGCCTTTTGAAGAACACATGAAGAAATCCAAGCCTCCAATCTTCAAGAGAGTGTTTGAGAGAGTTTTTTGATGTGTTATGATACTTTAGTAAGTGTTATGGAAGTCCATATAGGGTTATATAATGTGAGAACATCAGGTTTTAGGAGTAGGATATGTCCAAACTACCCTTGGCTTTAAATTAAAACAGGCCATGTCCAGGGGTACGACTCCCCCTTACCACTCGTATCCACGGGTACGAGTGGTACCCCAACTTATACCCAATATTTCCATAACCTTACCTACTAGTTTATATAGGACTCACCCTTCCTAACTCGTACCTAAGGGTATGAGTAACACCTTCTAACCATACCCACCAATCATATAGTGGACATATTACCCAAGATAATACACACAAGTACCATACGACTTACCCTATGCCACTCGTATGCTCCTATACGACTTTTACCCATATAAGTAGTACCTTGGACAGTCGCTAAGCTAACCTTACTGCCAAAGGTATGATTCGACCCTCAAG
>NW_025868178.1:0-1104 GCF_002878395.1 Capsicum annuum
TAACAAGTACATTCTTTTATAGATTTCTTTTTTCTATATGGTCTTTTATGGTTATAATTTTTTACATAATATCTTTTTCTTGGTTTTTTATATTTATATTTTGATTTTTTATATTTCTTATATTTCTTATGTCTTTTTCTTTTCTTATAATATCTTTCGTCGCATCCAAATTGGGGTGCTATTTTATTTTTGCAACAAGCTAGGTTTCTTATTAATGTTTTTTCCATTTTTAATTCTTCTCTATATTTTTCACATAAGTTTCTATACCATTGTTGTAAATATTTTATTCTTGCTCCTAACGTATCTACTATTTTTGCTTCTTCCCAACTTTTTATTATTTTCGAACTAAATGGTTCAGGTAATTTATTAAAATATAATTTTCTTATTTCTTTACTTTCTTCTATACTATATGCTCCTTTGTAATAATATTCTTTAAATGCGCAAGTATATTCATCTATATAACACATATTACATATTGCTAATTTTAACATTAAATTTCTATTTGTATCTTTTTCTTCATTTTGTTCTTCTTCGATTGTTGTCGTACTACCAAATTCATCTTTTATAGCTGTTTCATATTTTTTTAATAATTCTATAGGTGTTAGTTTAGTTGTTATCGATGATGTTCCTTCTATAGGTTTATTAGTTCTTAATACTTTTTTGCTATTTTCAGTTAAATTTGTAAACCATAGTTTTACTGATCCTATTAGTGTTTTTTCTATATATTCCGGTGCATCTGTTATATTTATATTATTATCTAATAATTGTTTTGTCATATATCCTGTCCATAATTGTATTGTTTTTTCTGTATCTATTACACAGTCTAGATCTAAAAAGTTATAATTTTTATTCACTATTTGTTTTGGTATCCATTTATCATATTCATTATATTTTTTAAACTTATTCTTATAATATATAGGTTTTCTTATTTCTGTTGTTTTAGGTATTATGTTTTCATTTTCTTTTTTATCAAGAGTATTTATTTCTTGGGTATCTTCTAAGTTTTCCTCATTAATTTCTTTTTCTTCATTGATTTCTAAATTTTTTGTATTTGTTAATATTTCTGTATATGTTTCACTATCTTCGGACTCATAATTATCTGTT
>NW_025868179.1:0-1967 GCF_002878395.1 Capsicum annuum
ATGTGTATATATACATGTATATGAGTTCAAAAACTCATTTTCATCATCAATCATTGAGGAAGAACAAACCCTAGCCAAATTTGACCTTTAAATTACTTTTGATTCAACCGTAGAAATTTCAAAGTAATTCGATAACTGCGTTTGTCATCTCGAGCGCTTCGAACGGCACCTATTATATGTATATGTGTGAATTCTAAAGTATGAATATTTTTTTCCTTTGTTCTTTTCCATATGTATATGTGTGATAGAGGATTATATGTATTGGTTGTTATTGAAAGGTGATGGAAATAGGGTTATGGACTATTTTGCATGGTTTGGTTGTATTGAATTGTGGAAGATGGATATGATAATTGAGTTATGGAAGGTGGATATGGTAATTGAGTTATGGAAGGTGGATATGGTGGTATACTATTGAATTGATAATTATTTATGTCTATGGCTCAATTTGGTTTAATGGATTGTTTGGAAGGATAAATGAATCCAAACTTGATATTAGAGGATGTTGTATGAATATGCATGGCATGTGAATGTAATTGGAGTATAAGAGGGTTAAAGTGACACCCTTTATGGTGTAATTAAGGCTTACTACTTAACCACTAATTTGGTGAATTCAAATAATTGAATTGTGACGTTTGGTTTCTAATACTAGATTGCTATATATGTTCATTGTAGGTAAGTAATATGAAAAGATGGGAAGTCCATTTGGGACTAGTATTGAAGGTTGACAGTCAGGTATGTAAAGCATACTCTATATCATAGATTTGGCATGAAAGTAAACAATTGTTCTATTAAGAAAGTTTCCAAAGTTATTCAGTAACATGTGATCCATAATGGTTTTGTATGATGTCCTACGTTACCAATGAACTTGTTTCCACCCTACAAGATGTCAAGACATTCCAATACTTACTTGTTTTCCAAATCTTACATGTTTATTGCACTAATGAATGTCAGAAGGTATCTGGTTACTCAAACAAGATCCATGTGCTATTAATGACTCCAAAACGTTTCATTGATATACCAATAAGTTCCTACTTCATTGTTATGGCATGGATAACTCCAAAATACTTCATTGATGTAGTTCTTACTTCATTGTTATTGCATTAATGGTCTATTTATATGTCTCTTATTGATGTATCATTGTTTCAATGTATCAAAAATTCGGTGGCGATCAAAATAACAATCTCAATGATTAATTGAACTAAGTGATAGAAGTTCTCTCTTATCGGGTGGTATCCCAGGGGCATAAGTCTATCATGGGTCGATCCCTATTTATGTGTTTATGGGTGGTATCCCAGGGGCATAAGCCTATCATGGGTCGATCCCAGTTGATATGTACTGGAGGCAGCGTAATGGTCACAGTACAGTATAGTAATGATTACAAAGATGATAAGAACGAAGGTAAAGTGATTGAATAAATACAATGTACAGGTTGTCACAAGTTCTAGTAAGTGTGGTCCACTCCTATTATGATTTATTCACTTGTTTCTGATTTATATTGAGCTCCTATATCATATGTGATTATCTACAGCTTTACATACTCAGTACATATTTCGTACTGATGTCCCCCACGGGGGACCTGCATTTCATGCTGCAAGCACAGGTACCTCAGCTCATACACTGCACAAGTAGGAGCCAGGATATCCAGCTGCTTTGGTGAGATCCAGTTGCTTCAGGGCTTTCCGTGTCATATCCAGTCACTTTTGGTATTGTATAGAAGTTAGTTATATGGCGGGGTGTGTTCCGACCTTAGTTAAACTTTGTATATTGTCTAGAGGCTTTGTAGACCTAATGTACAGTCAAGGTGGTGTTTTGTAAATAGACGTGATGACTCCAACGGCCAAGTATTGTATATACATATATATGTGTGCTCGAGGTTATACAAGTGATTATTTCCTTTTATATGCGACATGATGCTGTCCAAATTTTGGGTTGTCATAGAGGTATGCATGGGAAGTATAAGGTTATGA
>NW_025868180.1:0-6887 GCF_002878395.1 Capsicum annuum
AATCCCATAGCTCATGGACAATAATATAAGATATAAAACCATATTTCCAATTCATGGTAAAACATGTAAAATCTCATGTCAATGTAATTCAACAAAAATATCGGGCACAAGATCGAAAGGATAATCTTGTTCAAAGCCCCACATACCTAAAAATAGAAGATGAATATGAACTTCCGACTCCGAAACTTTATTCACGAAATAAAGGGTGCTTCTCAAAGCCCTTATCATGATCAACTCGAATCCCAAATCAATTTGAAATTTCTACGGTTCAATCAAGAGACATAGAAGGATGAAATTTGGAATAGTAGGGTTGGGGTTTGAGCCTTAGGAAATTTTGGAGAAAAATGAGCTATTGAATGCTATTAATGGACTTAAATCCATGGTTTACCCGGATGGATTGGAGTGGGAATGACCAAAATACCCTTAAAAATCAAATAATGTCAAATTTGTCCTTTGGTAGACTGTTTTGATAGGCTGAAGTAGATCGACCATAACGTTTTTCTCTGATGGCCCAATTGGATGAAACCAATTTCATTGGAAAGAGGACTTTCAGAGCTTTCTGTTGATCTATAGTAGCTCACCCAAATCATTATGTACAAGGATTTATGATCATTTGAAGTTGACCTTAAAATTCGCCTGGCCTCAGTATTTTTTTCCTGCACATTTACTGTTCACTGCTATTCACAGTTAGATCGGAATGATCATAACTCATCGCTCGAGTGTCCATTTTGGATGATCCATATATTGTTGGAAAGCTTATTCGATGCTCTACGCGAGGATGGGTCGCATATCTAGAAATTCCATACAGAAAAATTATTAATCACGATAAAGAACAAAATTCAACATATTTTCTTCCGAGATCTTAACGAAAATTTTTTCTGGGGCATCACATCATCTCCCCCTTGGAAACATTCGTCCTTGAATGTTGATAGGTAGGTCAAGAATACTATGAAAATGAGTAGATAGAGAAAAATCATCTTGCCCAAGCATATACTCCATTCTAGATCTTTTTGGATATCGTAGAAAACACACAAGCCAAGATAAACATAGCAATAAGGATTAAATCAAAAGAGAATGATACCTTTGACATGCTCAGGATTCTTAGGAAAGAGGTGGGAATATTTGGTGCGCATATCTGCTTCGGCTTCCCAAGTAGCACTCTTCACAGATTGATTTTGCCAAAGCACTTTAACCAAAGGAACTTCGTTGTTTCTTAGCCTACGAACTTGAAAGTTAAAAACCTCAACTGGAATCTCTTCATATTAAAGACTATCTTGAATACCCGAGCTTTCAGAAGGATCAATCACAACAGAATCACCAATAGACTTCTTAAGCATAGAAACATGGAAAATCGGATGGATGTTAGATAACTCCGCGGGCAATTCAACCTTATACGCTACCTTCCCAATGCGATCCACAATCTTATAGGGACCGATGTAACGGGTACTTAGTTTCCTTTTTTCCCAAATCTCTTCACCCCTTTCATGGGAGAAACTTTCAAGTACACTAAATCACCAACATCAAATTCAAGGTCTTTCCTCCTTACATCTGCGTATGATTTTTGACGACTTTGGGCGGTTTTCAACCTTTTTCAAATTAACTTAACCTTCTCTATGGCCTCGAACAACGCATTCGGTCCAGTCGCGGCATCCTCACCAACTTCAAACCAACCAATGGGTGATCTACACCTTCTACCATACAAAGCTTCAAACGGGGCCATTCCCATAGTAGCATAAAAACTGTTATTGTAAGCAAACTCGATTAATGTTAAGTGTTCATCCCAACTTCCTTTAAAATCAAGAACACAAGCCCTCGACATATCTTCTAAAGTCTGAATGGTCCGCTCGGCCTGACCATCTGTCTGCGGATGGAAAGCAGAACTTAAACGAATTTAGGTACCGAGACCCTTCTGGAAAGATTTCCAAAACTGAGAGGTAAACTGAGTACCTCTGTCAGAAATAATAGCCAAAGGGATTCCATGAAGTCTGATGAGTTCCCGAATATATATTCTAGCATAATCTTCAGCTGTATACGATGAATGCACAGGCAAGAAATGAGCTGATTTCGTCAGCCGATCTACGACAATCCAAATAGAATCATGATGGCGATGAGAAGGAGGCAAACCAACTATGAAGTCCATAATCACTTCTTCCCACTTCCAAGTAGGAATGCTAAACTCTTGCATCACGCCACTAGGCCTTTGATGCTCTATTTTAACCTGTTGACACGTGGAACACTTCGCCATAAATTCTTCTATGTTCCTCTTCATACCGTTCCACCAATAGATTTCCTGCAAATCATGGTACATCTTGGTAGCACTAGGATGGATGGAGTATCGCGTACCATGCGCTTCTGCCATAATCCTCTGCTTCAAGTTATCAACATCAGGAACACATAATATTTCTTGGAGTCTCAAAACTCCATCTCCCCCTTGGGAGAAAACCTCCACCTTTTGGTCTTTAACTGACTCTTTTAACCTGACCAAGGTAGGATCCCTGTCTTGCTTCGCCTTCACTTCCGAAACTAAAGAGGATTCAGAATCGCTTTGCACTCCTATACTACTCTCAGCATCACCAAACAACCTAACCTCCAATCTAGCCAAACGATGTACCTCACGGGCCAACTTCTTCTTACCAATCTCCACATGTGCTACGCTGCCCATGGACTTCCGACTAAGGGCATCTGCTACTACATTGGCCTTGCTCGGATGATATAGCACGCTCATATCATAATCTTTCAATAGTTCTAACCATCGTCTCTACCTAAGATTCAACTCCTTTTGGGTTAATACATACTGCAAGCTCTTAGGGTCCATGAAGACATTGACATGGACACCATACAAATAATGTCTCCAGATTTTCAAAGCAAAAACCACGGCAGCTAATTCAAGGTCATAGGTAGGATAATTCTTCTCGTGAGGCTTTAGCTGCCTGGAAGCATAAGCTATAACCTTGCCCTTTTGCATCAATACACAACCCAAACTGACTTTGGAATCATCACAATACACCACAAAATCATCAACAACGTTAGGCAAAGTCAACACAGGGGTTGAAGTGAGTCGAGTCTTCAACTCTTGAAAACTCTTCTCGCAAGATTTGGACCACAGGAACTTCACTTTTTTTTGGGTAAAACGGGTCATAGGAGACACAATAGATGAAAACCCTTCAACAAAATGACGATAATAACCAGCTAGACCCAAGAAACTTCGAATATCAGAAGGAGAAATAAGTCTAGGCCAAATCTTTATATCCTCTATCTTTTGAGGATCAACTCTAATACCTTCGAAAGAAACAACATGACCCAAGAAGGCTATAGAGTGCAACCAGAACTCACACTTACTGAACTTAGCATACAACCAATGAGTTCGAAGAGTTTCCAACATGATTCGTAGATGATCCGCATGATCACCCTCACTTCGGGAGTAAATAAGAATATCATCAAGGAACACTATTACAAATAAATCCAGATATGGCCGAAATACAGGTTCATAAGATCCATGAAAGCCGCTGGAGCATTAGTTAACCCGAAAGACATCACTAGAAATTCAAAATGACTGTAACGGGTTCGAAAGGCTGTCTTGGGGATATCACATTCCCTAACCTTAAGTTGGTGATAATCGAATCTGAGGTCTATCTTCAAAAAGTAGCTCTCACCTTGCAATTGATCATATAAATCATCAATTCGAGGAAGCGGATATTTATTCTTGATAGTAACCCTATAAAGCTGCCGGTAATCAATACACATCCGCAAAGAACCATCTTTCTTACGCACAAATAGGACAGGTGCACCCCACGGGGACACACTAGGTCTGATAAAGCTTTTGTCTAAAAGATCTTTCAATTGCTCCTTCAACTCTTTAAGTTCCATGGGAGCCATGCGATATGGAGGAATGGAAATAGGCTGAGTATCGGGAAGAAGGTCAATCCCAAACTCTATCTCTCTATCAAGAGGTACTCCAGGGAAATCTTTCGGAAAGATATCAAGAAACTCATTAACAACATTAATTGACTGAATGGTTGGGGTTTCAGACTTAGTGTCTTTAACCCGAACCAAATGGTGGATGCAACCCTTGAAAATCAACTTCCTAGCTTTGAGATAGGATATAAAACGACCCTTAGGAATCACAGAACTCCCAGACCATTTGAGGATAGGTTTATCAGGAAACTAAAAATTGACCACATGGGCACGACAATCAATAGACGCATAGCATGAGTAAAGCCAATCCATACCCAGAATGATATCAAAGTCAACCATATCTAGCTCAATCAAATCAGCATACATAACCCTATGAAAGACAGTAATGGGACATTTCTTATACACCCGCTTAGCAATGACAGACTCTCCTACCGGAGTAGAAACCATTATAGGCTCAGAAATTAGTTCAGGATCCATTTCAAAATTTACAGCAACCAGAGGTGTCACATAAGAAAAACTCAAACCAGGGTCCATCAACACATAGACATCAAAATAGAAAACACGGAGTATACCAGTGACAACATCGGGAGAGTTCTCCTACTCCTGACGAGGTGGTATAGCATAGAAACAATTCTGGCATTGATTGCCAGCAGTACTAGATAAAGCACCCTGAGGAGGAACTAGACGGGTTGCGGAAGGCGGGGCACTGGTAGCCTAACTCTGGGGACGGGCATCATGACTCCGGTGTCTAGCATACGGGCAGTCTCTAAGTATGTGGCCCAACTTGCCACAACCAAAACATCCCTGCTGCCCCATATAACACTCCCTAAAATGGTCTTTACCACACTTAGCACACGAAGGAGGATGAGGTTGGTTACTTACACTGTCCTGAGACCTGAAAGGTACCAACCTATTCCCGAGCTCCTGCCTACCCCAATATATGGGAGTACTAGCTGAGAAAGGCGCAGGTATAAATGGACGTCTCTGAAAATGAGGGCACTCCCTCTGGAGAATCTAGTCTGACCAGACCCCTGTTGCTCCGATCTGACTCTCTTAATCCCTCTTACTCTTTCTCTTTCCTTTATCTTGTCTGACTCAATATGTTGGGCATGAATCATTAACCTAGGAAGATCAATCTCCCTATTAATCATAGCAGATCTACATTCTTTCACCATATAACTCAACACCCCAGTTAGAAACTTGCTCATACTAGTCCTCGAGTCAGCCATCATATTAGGAGCGTACTTCGATAGCTGATTAAACTTAAGACAATACTCCTTAACCGAAATGGATCCTTGTCTCAAATTCATAAACTCCTTTATCTTAGCTTCCCATAACTCAAGAAGAAAGAATCTATCCAAGAAAGTATCTTAGAACAATTACCAAGTCACCGCTCCGGAGCGGTATCTTCCTCTCTACCCTTATTCCACATCTGCACCCAGTCACAGGCAATATCCTTCAATCGATAAGAAGCCAGATCCATACTTTCTTCCTTGGTCACGTACATAATCTGTGTAATTTTCTTCATTTGATCAACATATATCTGCGGGTCCTCACCTGCTCTCGATCTATGAAACTCTGGCGGATTCATCCGTATAAATTCATGAATTCGTGCTGCTACCAAATTATTTTCCTGTAAAGGTAGAGCGTTGTCCTGAGTATTGGCGGTAACTGCCTGGGCTAGCATCTAAAAAGCTGCCCAAAATTCGATATGGGATACCGTCTCATATAACGGATCAACGGGTTGAGGTTGGTTGTTATTTTTGCGAGCTCAATGTAGAGGCATTTTCTATCATAAGAACGCACGAATTAACAGCAGAAGGAAATAGTTGTAAGCATGAAAGACTCTTGTAGAAAGAAAGAAATGACTTTTACAGCCTCTTGATCATAGGTGTGGCGCGCTACACACCGATGCTCAAGACTCTACGTAACGCGGCTTGTCAGACTCCCTAGGACTCTTCACAACCTTAGGCTCTGATACAAAGTTTACAACGCCCCAAAATATCATCCCGAAATACTACACGGTGCCTAAGGCTACACGTAGCCTCAAGCTAACCCTTTAAGCCAAAACACTACCTTTGGGTTCCAACACAACAACATACACGCTACGCTAAGGATATATATATAAGTACATATCATATCACATCGCACATGGCACAGAATATCATTAGACTGTACATTTATGAAATGTCTAGACACAAACCAACCCAACAATACACTAGTTTGACATAGCCTCTATACAGCAAAATCAACGAGCCATTGGGACAAACCCCCAACTGACTCAACAGACCAAAGGGATCACAAAACAACAACATCAAAACTAGAAACTTGGTCCTCAAACCATGAGGACTCACCACTGAAGGAACGTAGATGCAACACCCGAATATCACTGTCGCGGTTACGGCTGAGTACCTGAACCTACATCATAGTAAGAATGTAGCCCATAGAGAAATATGTGGGTCAACACAAGATACGTACTGAGTATGTACGGGCGCATGCAAAATATAAATAATATCATAAATTTCATAAAAACATACATACGGACCATAATGACACACCTGGCTTGAGTGACATTGAATCATGCAACTCATAACATCTTAGATAGGAAATGTAGGAGAAAAACCTCATAAATCATTATAGATCATCATAGGCAACTTGACTTACCACATCAAAACTCGGAGTGACTCGGTATTTCGATAAACATGACTCTTATTGACAGGGGAGTTTCCTATAACCGACAACCCCATGTAAGCTACATGGAATACCAACGTTTGAAACCTTCGTTGGTGGAAGCATCATACTCTTTGCTAGGGAGTACGACCTTAAAGCTTCAATAATCACAATCGGGCTCTCTGGCCAATAATATCATCATGAAACAACCCTACAGTGCCACATAGGTTTGGGGAAATACCAAATTTCCCTCTCGGTGCTAAGTACTACTCCCCGACAAGCTCAGAATGCATTAAGAAATC
>NW_025868181.1:0-1283 GCF_002878395.1 Capsicum annuum
AAAAGGGAAGGAGAAGGATAAGGATCTTCTTCAGTGGATCCCTCTTGTTCCTGTTTAGTCCCCTTCATTTCGGAAGCAGTTTCTACATCTCTTTCTTCCTCACTTTCCTCCCTTTCTTCTGTTTTTGAGGCCTCTTTCAGTTTCTTAGCTTCTTTCAGTTTCTTAGTAAGAATGGGTGAGGGTATTCTGCCTAAATAGTAGACACAGGTAATAAATAAGAGAATACTAAAGATCCGAGCCATAGAATTTCTCAATTCTAACACAAGGTACTTATTAGATCGAATGTACTTATTAGATCGAATGTACTTATTCGATCTAATAGAATGATTTTGCCGTATCCAGACTAATACCAATCCAAGCCATTTCATGAATAAAATGTGACCAATTAACCAACCAACAAAACCACTTGTTACAAATAAGATCTTGTTGTTGCATCGAAAGAGATAAATGTTGACTAATCTGGCTAACATTGAACTTGGTAAAATGAAATGGTTGAATAATTGAAAAATGAGATTATTCAGGAATACACATTGAATGCTGAGATTACGCATTGAATTTCTGGTAGTAGATCCATAATCAAAAAAGTGTTTGTGATTGTTCCAGAAGAAATGAAACAAAAGATAGGGTAGACCTCATACAATAACTGTCCTAGCTCTACCATATCTTTTGTTTCATTTCTTCTGGAACAATCACAAACACTTTTTTGATTATGGATCTACTACCAGAAATTCAATGCGTAATCTCAGCATTCAATGTGTATTCCTGAATAATCTCATTTTTCAATTATTCAACCATTTCATTTTACCAAGTTCAATGTTAGCCAGATTAGTCAACATTTATCTCTTTCGATGCAACAACAAGATCTTATTTGTAACAAGTGGTTTTGTTGGTTGGTTAATTGGTCACATTTTATTCATGAAATGGCTTGGATTGGTATTAGTCTGGATACGGCAAAATCATTCTATTAGATCGAATAAGTACATTCGATCTAATAAGTACATTCGATCTAATAAGTACCTTGTGTTAGAATTGAGAAATTCTATGGCTCGGATCTTTAGTATTCTCTTATTTATTACCTGTGTCTACTATTTAGGCAGAATACCCTCACCCATTCTTACTAAGAAACTGAAAGAAGCTAAGAAACTGAAAGAGGCCTCAAAAACAGAAGAAAGGGAGGAAAGTGAGGAAGAAAGAGATGTAGAAACTGCTTCCGAAATGAAGGGGACTAAACAGGAACAAGAGGGATCCACTGAAGAAGATCCTTATCCTTCTCCTTCCCTTTT
>NW_025868182.1:0-1988 GCF_002878395.1 Capsicum annuum
AAATTCGATACCCGAGCAAAAATTTATGAAATTTTTTGTGAGAGGCAGTAAGACGACGTGATTGTGACGCGACGCGTTGGACTGCGCCTTACGAAAATGTTTCATATTCTATTTCAAGTTTATAATGGGTATAGGGGAATTTTGGTCACTTTCCCTCACCCAAAATCCATTCATAACATAATATTTCAGCCCCGAGAAGCATCAATTGCCTCTTTAATCAATTTTCTCTCAAAAAGAAAAAAAAACTAACCACCTCTCCAAGAACAAGATCCAACTTTTTTTTCCCCAAAGATCAAGAATTCAAGCCTTTCAATTCCAGATTCTGAAGAAAAGTATCAAAATTCAGGTTCCATCTTTCAAACTAAAGAATCTAAGGTACGTGGGGTTGTCCTAATCTCATGGGCATGTGTTTTCTATGAAATTTTAACAGAGTTTCAAATTTTACAAGTATATATAGATACATATACATGTGATGAGTTTCGGAATTTGTCTTAAAGGAATGTATTGTGAACATAGTTTGATGAAGGTATCTAATGGTCATGGGTTTTCTTTTCATAACCTTAATTTATGATTCTCTCTCTCTCTCTGTCTCTATATATATATACATATGTGTGTGTGCGCGCGTGCTTTGAGATTGAAGGATGGTTTTGAATATGAATTGTGAAATCCTTTAAATCCATGATGATATTTATGTACTTATATGGTATTGAATTGTACACGATGATCCAGACACTTGATATATGGAGTACTTTGTGTCTATTTTATCATATCTTCATTTCATGTCCCTCCTTGAGTAGTGAAATTAGTATAGGTTATGGTCTAATAGTATTACTTCCATTCATGACATTTATGCTCGGGTTCCTTAATGACCCTCCATATGATAGTATGATTGTGGCTGTGGAAGAGTGGTGATGTGTTAGGTAGGGGAGTAGATGTTCTTGAAGGTGAAGAATTTGATGTAAATTCTCGAGCTAAGGTTATAGGGGAAAGTGAAAGGAAGGAGATGAACTTTTATTATGTGAAATAGCTAAGGAGGAGGAATATGGCAAAAATATTTGTGAGAGTGATTGAAATTGTTGGTCTTAGTGGGGAGATCCAAGTAGTGGGTGTAGTAATGATTAGGATTGAATGTTGTGGTTGCTGAAAACACAAACCTAAATGTTATGTAGTTAGTACTCTCTATATTAAATCTCGAGTTTATTTGATGGTAGTGATAAGGTGAAGAAATATTCTTAAAGAGATGTAAAGTACAGGTCCCGTAGCTTAAGTTAGCACCTTTTTAACTCAGAGTAAGGCTTCAACATAGCAGTACTAAGTAGTGAGACTCAAATTCTTGTGGATAGATGTGTGATTCGAGAATTGTAAGTTGGCAAGTGTGAAGTATGCTATTTATTATTTGGGGTGTAGAATATTAGTGCCTCTAAGTTTTAAGTCTATTCGTGGTACTTTGTAAGGTACAGAATGCTTCTAATCCTACCTTCCGCAAAATCTTATTTCAATAGTAGTACCATTATAAATCAGGTCTGTGATCCTCAAGTAAACCCCTGCCATATGTTGTGATGATTATGATTCGTATAACTCATGTGCAAGATCATCCCTATGTAAAGTCCCATTATCCCATGTTTCGTGATTTCATGTTTCACTAGGGGTTATCATGAAACTTGTTTGATGGCTTTCCATATTTTGTTAGGTAAAAATATTCAATGCGAGGTTTCGTTCTTTATTCTGCACTCTTATAACTTTAACAAGTCCCTACCCATCATTCGGGATGAATTATCCCAAGGGGAGATAATGTAACATCTCTCATTTTTGAGATAGAAAGCGAGCTATCGTTCCTACATGTGTAAGCTCCAATTCCATGTTTTATATTTAAATTCATATGTCATGATCCTTCTCCTAGTGTATGAAGCAATTATGAGGTGAAAAGTGTTCATAGAAATCACTTAGAGCAAAGTTGAGCTAAGAATCATTCATTCATCCAAAGTTTG
>NW_025868183.1:0-2280 GCF_002878395.1 Capsicum annuum
CAAGTATCAACACTAAACCAATTTCAAGTTATGAATTCACATTTCCATATTATTGTGAATACCCTTTTACCACAAGTCTTGCCTTGTATCGCTCAACAGACCCATCAGATTTTGTTTTTATCTTATACACCCATCGACAACCAATCGCATGCTTACCAGGTGGGAGAGTAACCAAATCCCATGTATGTGTATGATGAAGAGCAGCAAGTTCCTCGGCCATAGCATTCTGCCAAAGAGGATCAGATACAGCCTCTCTATACGACTCAGGTTCAGACAAATGATGTATGTTTGCAATAAAGGAAGCAAATGAGGCTGAATATGTAGAATAGTAAAAATCTGGCAGTTTGGTGGACTTACAAGGTCGAGTAGACCTCCTCAGAGGTGGTGGGTCTCCAGTCTCAATAGTCGAAGGAGCAGACTCAGGCACAGGCGAGGCTGAAGCACTATCAGGTGACACACCAGATGGCATGGATGAATCCGGAACTGGAACCTCTATGTCAATCCCAAAGGGATCAATAAGCCGAATATCTGACTTTGTCACATCATGGGTTTTAGCTGGAATGGAATAAAAAGGAATATGTTCCAAAAAAGTGACATGTCGTGAAACATATAATTTCTGACTTACAGGATCATAGCAACGATAGCCTTTTTGTCCAATACCATACCCCAAAAACACACATATAGCTGATTTTGACCCTAACTTATTTCGTTCAACATGAGGACGAAGAACAAAGCAAGTACATCCAAAAACTCGTAATGCAGAATAATTCGGCGGGTGACCATATAGTTTCTCAAACGGAGACATCCCTGAAGTCAATGCAGTAGGAATACGATTAATCACATATACAGCAGTTAGAACTGCTTCTCCCCAAAAAATACTAGGAACCTCTGCAGACAAAAGTAAAGAGCGTGCTGTCTCAACAATATGACGATGTTTTCTTTCTGCCAGACCGTTCTGCTCAGGAGTGTCGGTACAAGATGACTGGTGTATGGTACCATCAAAGGCAAGTAACTGAGTGAAGTCATTAGAGGTATATTCACCCCCTAAGTCACACCTGAAACACTTTATCACAGCTGAATGTTGTGTTTTAACAAGGGCTCTAAAGTTGTTGTAAATGCCAAAGAAATCAGATCTGCGTTTCATAAGATACACCCAGGTATAACGAGTATAGTCATCTATAAACGAAACATAATAGGTCGATCCACCCTTAGTGGATACTGGCGCTGGTCCCCATACATCAGAATGAATAATGTCAAAAGGAGCAACAGAATAAGACACACTTTTATTAAACGGTAAGGCAGAAAATTTTGCCAGTTTACAACCACTACAATCTGAAATATCACTAGTGTTCACATGACCCAAAGCACCACTAGAGACCAAAAAACGTAAACGTGAAACTGACACATGTCCTAATCTGGAATGCCAAAGATAAAACTGAGAAGACAAAGGACTCAAACGAAAAGAAGATAAATCTATGCTAGAGGCAGCAACTACAGACACTGTGAGATTCTCCAAGACATAGAGTTCCCCCAACCTACGGCCGGTCCCAATCACCCTCTGAGTATGTTGGTCCTGTATAACACAAACAGAATCAGAAAAAAACACCCAATTACCAGCCTTACACAACTGACTGACCGAAACAAGATTTAAAGCAAGTTTGGGAATGTAATAAACATCAGAGAGGACAATGTGAGGGGTAGTAACAGAACCAACACCCTCGACTGACATAGGTACAGCACTCGCGGACATAACAGAGATTGGTGAAATGGGTGACAAAGAACTAAACGATGACAAATGAGGGGACATGTGATGAGACGCACCAGAATCCAATATCCACAAGGAGGAAGGAATACCTGAGGTACTAGAAGAAACTGAACCCGAATGAGACATAGATGCTGACATGGCCGTAGGATTAGAAACGAAGAACTGTCTGAACTGTTCGCAAACCTGGGGATCCAACGCAGAAGGTGGCATAGTGCTAACAGACTCAACATCTACAGATGGTGCAGCAGCAGCGAACTGTGGAGGACGAGATGACCACGGAGGAGCACCAGAGGAGCGTGACGGAGACTTTTGCTGCCCATATTTCTGTTGCTGCCCAGATTGAGGCTGTTTGACCTTGTTAAGTAACAACGGACACTGAGCCTTCCAATGATTTTTCTGTTTGCAGAATGCACACTCATCAAATGCAACTTTAGGAGATTGTCGAGTCTGAGTACGGGGTAGCCTAGACTGATCAGTTGAAGCAGCAAACACGACAGGAGTAGTAGTTACTTTAG
>NW_025868184.1:0-5099 GCF_002878395.1 Capsicum annuum
GATTCGTGTTGAACTGAATGAAAATGGCTCAAAGGGTTAGCTTGGGGTTACTCGTAGCCTCAAGCACCATGTGACGCTCCGGGACCTGTTTCGGGGCGTTACAAACTTGGTATCAAAGCCTAAGGTTTTAAGGTGTCCTAGGGAGTCTGACAAGCTGCGTTAAGTAGAGTCTTGATCATCGGTGTATAGCACGCCACATCTATGAGCAAGAGGCTACAAGACGTTTTAGGAAAAAATGTGATTTTTTCTTTCAGAAGTCTATCATGCTTAAAGTGTCTCTCTCTGCTATTGATTCGTGCTCTCGTCTTTCAGAAATATGCCTCCATGTCGAGTAAGAAGAAATAATAATGGTCAGCAACCTCAACCCGCTGACCCATTAGAGAGAGATAGAGTTCGAGATTGATCTTCTTCCCGATACTCAGTCCATTTCTATTCCTCCTTTTCGTATGACCCCTGCAGAACTTAAGGAGTTGAAAGAGCAACTCAAAGATCTACTAAATAAGGGTTTCATAAGGCCCAGTGTTTCACCTTGGGGTGCTCCTGTGTTATTTGTGAGAAAGAAAGATGGCTCTTTGCGTATGTGTATTGATTACCGCCAACTGAATAAAGCCACCATAAAAAATAAGTACCCTCTTCCGAGAATAGATGATTTATTTTACCAATTGCAAGGTGTAAGTTATTTCTCAAAGATAGACCTTCGTTTCGGCTATCATCAACTCAAAGTTAGGGAGTGTGACATCCCAAAAACTGCTTTCTAAACTCGTTATGGCCATTTTGAGTTTCTTGTTATGTCTTTCGAGTTAACTAATGCCCCAGCAGCTTTCATGGACCTCATGAATTGAGTGTTCAGACCATATCTGGATATGTTTGTCTTAGTGTTCATCGATGATATACTGGTGTACTCCCGTAGTGAGGATGAACATTCTTATCATCTCCGAACTGTCTTGCAAACCCTTAGAGATCACAAGTTGTTTGCCAAGTTCAGTAAGTATGAGTTTTGGCTAAGGTCAGTTGCTTTTCTAGGTCATATCATTTCTTCTGAGGGTATTAGAGTTGATCCCCAAAAGACCGAAGCTGTTAGAAATTAGCCTAGACCTATTTCTCTGACTGATATGTGAAGTTTCTTAGGTTTAGCTGGCTATTACTGCCGTTTTGTTGAGGGTTTCTCCTCTATAGCGTCTCTTATGACTCGGTTGACCTAAAAGAAAGTGAAGTTCTTGTGGTCCGAATCTTGTGAGAAGAGTTTTCAGGAGTTGAAGAATCGACTCACTTCAGCCCCTGTTTTAACTTTGCCTGATGGTTTTGATGGTTTTATGGCGTACTGTGATGCTTCGAGAGTTGGGTTGGGTTGTGTATTGATGCAGAAGGGTAAGGTGATAGCTTATGCTTCTAGACATTTGAAACCCCATAAGAAAAATTACCCCACCCATGACCTTGAGTTGGCTGCTGTTGTGTTTGCTTTAAAAATCTGGAGACACTATTTGTATGGTGTCCATGTTGATGTTTTCACTGATCATAAGAGTCTGCAGTATGTGTTTACCCAGAGAGAATTAAATCTTAGGCAGAGACGATGGTTAGAATTTTTAAAGAACTATGATATGAGTGTGCTGTACCATCCGGGCAAGGCCAATGTTGTGGCGGATGCCCTAAGTAGAGTGTCTATGGGTAGTATTTTGCATGTGGTAGAAGGTAAGAATGAGTTGGCTCGTGATGTACATCGTTTGGATAGATTGGGGGTTAGGTTGTTTGACTCTACTGAAGGTAGTATAGGGGTTCAGAGTAGTTCCGAATCCTCCTTGGTTTCGAAAGTGAAGGAAAAACAATACTTAGATGCTAGTTTGGTCAGACTGAAGGAGTCACTCCCAAGGGGGAGATGGTGTGTTGAAATTGCAGGGTAAATTATGTGTCCCGAATGTTGATGATATGAGACAGAGGATTATGGCTAAAGCGCACGGGGCATGATATTCTATTCATCTTGGTGCCACCAAGATGTACCGAGACTTGTGGGAAATCTATTGGTGGAGTGTCATGAAGAAAGATATAGCAGCGTTTGTAGCTAAGTGTGCAACATGCCAACAGGTTAAGGTTGAACACCAAAGACTTGGTGGTATGATGCAAGAGTTTAGTATTCCCACCTGGAAGTAGGAAGAGATAAATATGGACTTCGTGATTGATTTACCTCCTTCTTGACGCCATCATGATTTCATTTGGGTTGTGGTTGATAGGTTGACTAATTCTGCTCATTTCTTGCCTGTTCATACTTCATATACTGCTGAGGATTACGCTAGATTGTATATCCGAGAGCTAGTCAGACTGCATGGAGTTCCCTTGTCTATCATTTCGGATAGGGGTACTCAGTTCACTTTGCAATTTTGGAAAGCTTTTCAGAAGGGTCTTGGTACCCAAGTGCTGTTGAGTTCTGCTTTTCATCCGCAGACCGATGGTCAGGCTGAGCGGACCATCCAGACCTTAGAGGATATGTTGAGAGCTTGTGCACTTGACTTTAAGAGAAGTTAGGATGATCACTTACTATTGATAGAGTTTGCTTACAATAACAGTTTCCACTCTAGTATTGGCATGGCTCCGTTTGAAGCCTTATATGGAAGAAAGTGTAGATCACCCATAGGTTGGTTCGAGGTGGGTGAAGCGGCTGTGAGTGGTCCTGATTCGGTATTTGAGGCTATGGAAAAAGTTAAGTTGATTAGGGAAAGGTTAAAAACTATGTAGAGTCATCAGAAGTCATATACGGATGTTAGAAGGAGAGACCTTGAGTTTGAAGTTAGTGACCTAGTGTATCTGAAAATTTCACCCATGAGGGGGGTGAAGAGATTCGGAAAGAAGGGGAAGCTTAGTCCCCGTTATGTTGGTCCTTACAAAATTTTTAGCCGTGTTGGTAAGGTAGCTTATGAGGTCGAGTTGCCTTCTGAGATGTCCTCTGTTCATCCAATATTCCATGTCTCCATGCTTAGAAAGCATATTAGTGATGCTGTGGTAGTAGATTCCTCTGTGAGTGCTGACATTCAAGAAAATCTTTCTTTTGATGAGATTCCTGTTAAGATTCATGATTTCAGTGTCCGAAGACTAAGGAACAAAGAAGTTCCCTTGGTCAAGGTGTTGTGGCGAAACCAATCTGTTGAGGGTGCAACTTGGAAAGCTGAGGAGGATATGCGATCCAAGTACCCGCACCTATTTTCCGCAAATTTTGATCAATCCGAAGGTACCGTTCTTTCCTAAATCATGCACTTTTGATAAAAGTTGCAGCAGTTCAGCTGTAGTTTCTTGAATTTATGCATTCTATGTTGCATTCGGAGTGAGAAACGATATGGTGATGAGTCTAACGAATGGTTTCAGCTGTATGCTCTATCACCTATCTAATCTTGGCATGTCTAGCGTCATTCTAGGATGAATGTTTCCAAGGAGGGATGATGTAATACCCCGAAAAATTTTTCATTGAAATTTTGTGCGTAAACGTATTGGGTTCTATCTTCTAGAATGAATTATAAATTTTCCATATGGAATGCCTTAGATTATGACCAACCGTTGCGTAAAGTATTGAATAAGCTTTCCAACAATATGTGGATCATCCAAAACGGACACCCGAGCGATGAGTTATGAACATTCCGATCGAACCGTGAATAGTAGTGAACAGTAAAACGTGTAGGAAAAAGTACTGAGGCCTGGCGTATTTTTGGTCCAACTTTAAACGATCATAACTCTTTGTACATAATGATCTGGGTGATATACTATATATCAATGGAAATCTCTGCGAGTCCTCTTTCCAATGAAATTGGTTTCATCCAATTTGTTTATTGGAGCAAAAAGTTATGGTCGATCTACTTCAGCCTATCAAAAGCAAATTTTTGGGTCAACTTCAAACGATCATCCAATATTAAAGATATGAGATACTATATATCAACGGAAATATATGAGATTCCTCTTTCTAATGAAATTGGTTTCATCCAATTTGGATATCGGAGTAAAACGTTATAGTTGATCTACTTCAGACTATCAAAACAGTCCACTAAAGGACAGATTCGAGATTTTTTTTGATTTTTAAGGGCGTTTTGGTCATTTCTCCTCACCCAAAATCCATCCAAACCCTATATTAAAGCCTATTAGAAGCATTATATGTTATATTTCATCAAATTCCCTCAAAAAGAAAATCCTAAGCTCCTACATCCAACTTCAAGGACCTCCAAAGTTCACCATTAATTCTGCAAATTTATTCAAGATTCCAAGTTCCTAGTTCAAGAACTCCAAGAACCATCATTCAAAGGAACGATTTGCATCTCAAAAACGTGTATTGATCTAAAGTTCATCATTCAAGGTATGTGGGATTTTTCAACAAGAACTCTCTTTCGTTCTTATGCCCCAAAGTAATTTTCTTTACAAAGGCATGATTTTTATTTGATTTTTATGAATTTGAAGCATGAACCATATCTTATGATGATTATTATGAAATTTTAATGTTTATGATTTTGAAAGATGAATTTACATGTATGGAGATATAAAGCATGAATCTTGAACGATATTTATCATGATTTTGATATTTGGGTCGTGAATCCCCATTAGAAATTGTATTTTTTTGAGAAAGTGTGTGTTATAAGCACGTTGATGTTGAATATTTGAGATATTTTGAATGATTTGACCTTTTGGTCTTAATGGAGTTATTTTGAACTCGAGTGTGAAAGAAATCCACAACGTGGTTGATTTTGATAGATGGGAAGCATGATGGCTCTCGTTGTATATTTATATATTACTGAAATTGTTTTGTTGTGGATTGTCTTTGAAATGACCTGAGCTATGTTCGGGAGAAATTTTTAGCATCGAGTGGGAGGTATAAAGCGACCTTACTTCCCTAGAACTACGTGCCCCCGTAGGAGTGAGCCTGAGGTTGATTTATATAGTGATCACTAATTTGTGTGGATTTGATATCGATAGTCCTACTCCGATGGAAAGGATAGGACGACTCTCCTCAACGTGGGTTGTATGTTGGACTCCATGTAGCTCACATGGTTTATGTCTGTTATAGGATCTCCCAGTGTGTGTGTGTTTCCTTGTGTCTATGGTGAATGGTGAAGTGATTTGAAAGTGGAATT
>NW_025868185.1:0-1788 GCF_002878395.1 Capsicum annuum
AGAAAAAGTTTGAAAAAAAGAGGAAAAAGAGTAAAGGTGAATCAAAAAAGAGTTTCATAGTTTTTGTAATTCTTTATGGCTTTTGTTCTTCACAATTCAAAAAATTCAAAAATATTTTTACCTATTGCACTTATTTAAAAAACAAGCAAACAAATAAAAACATCAAAAGATTTTCCTTTTGTTTCTTTACCATGCATTCATAATTCTAAAATTTAATTTTTTTTTAATAGGAGCTTTTTATAAAAGAAAAATTCAAAAAGATAGTAGAAGTTTTGTACATTTCATATAATGAAAATACCAAAAAGATTTTTCTTTCATAGTTGTTGGTGTCATTTTTATGTGAAGTGTCTAATTGAAAACTTAAAAAAATATTTTATTAACGTTGTTTGTGGTCGTGTCTCTTAGGTTAGGGTTCAGCCGGTTGTTTAACCTTTTCTTTATCCAAATCTGGACGAACTACGCACTCCTGATTCTCCTCTCTCGGGAGTGAGATACGTAGGCAGCCTATTGTGAGTTCGGAGATCTTATTTCAAAAAATTCAAAAAGATTTTATTCACTCTTATTAGAGTAGGTGTTTCATATACATCTTTAAAAGAAAACTACAAAAAAGATTTTCCTTTAATAGGTTCAAGTTCCATTTTCGTATGAAATTCAAAATCTAAAACCCAAAAAGAATTTCTTTGGTAATCATAGGTTTCATTTCGTATAGGAATCTGAAAAATTCAAAAAGATTTTCTTCACTCTTCATTTAAAGTAGGTGTCATATACGTCTTTAAAAGATAACTACAAAAAAGATTTTCCTTTAATAGGTTCAAGTTTCATTTTCATATGAAATTCAAAATCTAAAACCCCAAAAGATTTTCTTTGGTAATCATAAGTTTCATTTCGTATAGGAATCTGGAAAATTCAAAAAGATTTTCTTCATTCTTCATTTAGAGTAGGTGTCATATACATCTTTAAAAGAAAACTACAAAAAAGCTTTTCCTTTAATAGTTTCAAGTTTTATTTTCGTATGAAATTAAAAATCGAAAATCCAAAAAGATATTCTTTGGTAATCACAGATTTCATTTTGTATAGGAATGTTAAAGCTGAAAAATTCAAAAAGATTTTCGTCAATTCTTTTGACAAATTGTTATTTTCTTCTCTTCTTAAAATTTCAAGCAAAAGAAAAACAAAGAGAGTTTTATTGCCCTTTTTGTGGCCAAACTTCACGAACGATGCACACTGGATTCTTCTCTCTCAGGAGTGAGATACGTAGGAGCCCTTCTTGGGTTCGATGATCTTTTCCAAAGAAAAGGAAAAAGAAAAAGGTTTTGAGAAAGTGTTGAACTCTAACACGTTTGTTATCTCTTGTTCAGTTAGTCTAAGGTGGTTGGTTTGCGGAGTTGTGGCATTGTAGCTGATCCTCTACATCACACCAAATCTAAGGAAGGTTTAGTTGTGTCCAACAAGGATATAGAGAGTGACCTCATGGATCAAACAAAGAGTCAGGAAAATGAGAGTTTAAAGGAAGAGAATTTGAGGCTAAGACAACAAATGATGAAAATGTATCAAGCTTGGGCCAGTGGGTCGCCTCCCCCTCCATTTTCCGCTATTGATCCTACAAATACCTCAAGTTTTCCACCAAAATCGTAAAGTCAGTTTCCTACTGTTGTTGATGTACTGCAACATGACTCAGAATTCATTCCAAGCCAAAACTATTCCAATACTTCTACCACTCTTTCTCTAGCTCCTCAGCATAAGCCTACTATATTCACAGCACCGCATGTCGTCTGTGATTTGGTTGCT
>NW_025868186.1:0-1267 GCF_002878395.1 Capsicum annuum
ATTGTGCTATTTAAAGTTAGCTAGGTTTGGATCAAGTTGGATTTGGAGCTGAAGTTAAATTTTTTTGATAATTGTGGCTAATTGCTTAATTCTGCCATGTTTATTTATGCAGTTTCAATGTTTATACGAGTTTGTGTAGTATTATTTGAATTGCATCGAGTTCTTCATCGCTATGATTTAGTTTGTTGTGTTAGCTGTATGGTTTGTTGTGCTATTTAAAGTTAGCAAGGTTTGGATCTAGTTGGATTTGGAGCTGAAGTTATAGAATTTGATCATTGTGGCTAATTGTTCAATTTCTGCTATGTTTTTGTACTTTTTTTTTGTAGTTTTAATTGTTTATACAAATTTGTGAAGTATTTTTTGAGTTTTTCATAGCGATGATTTGTTTTGTTGTGCTATTTAAATTTAGGTAGGTTTGGATCTAGTTGGATTTGGAGCTGAATTATTAAAATTTGACAAGTTAATTGTTAAATTTGACTAATGTTTATACAAGTTTATAAGTTAATTGTTCGATTTTACTAACGTTTATACAAGTTTTTGTAGAATTATTGAGTTCTTCATCGTGATGATTTGGTTTATTGTGTTGTTTAAAGTTAGCTAGATTTGGATCTAGTTGGATTGGAGCCGAAGTATTAAAATTTGATAAGTTAATTGTTCGAATTTAATAATGTTTATACAAGTTTTTTTTGTAGTATTACTTGAGTTCTTCATTGCTATGATTTGGTTTGCTGTGTGGTTTTTTGTACTGTTTAAACTTAGCTAGTTTTGGATCTAGTTGGATTTGGAGCTGAAGTATTAAAATTTAATAAGTTAATTGTTTGATTTTACTAATGTTTATACAAGTTATTTTCTTGTAGAATTACTTGAGTTCTTCATTGGTATGATTTGGTTTGAACTTAGCTAGATTTGGAGTTGAAGTTTTAAAATTTGATAAGTTAATTGTTTGATTTTACTAATGTTTATACATGTTCTTCATTGCTATGATTTAGTTTTGCTGTGTGGTTTTTGAGCTGTTTATACTTAGCTAGTTTTGGATTTTGATGAGAAAATTGTCCAATTCTAATTGTTCGATTTGACAAGTTTGTTTAGTATTATTTGAGTTGAATCGAGTTTATTATCGCTACGATTTGGTTTGCTATCTGGTTAATTGTAAGCTAGGGTTGGATCTAGTTGGATTTGGAGCTGAAGTATTAAAGTTTGATAAGTTAATTGTTCGATTATACTAATGTTTATACAAGTTTTTGTTGTGTTAATTGAGTTCTTCATC
>NW_025868187.1:0-1928 GCF_002878395.1 Capsicum annuum
CTCTAGAATAATATTATCTTCTCCATTGCACCTCGAACATTGGTGGTATGGATATTTATGTCCAATTATTTTACAGTATCTTGTTAGTAGTCCGTCTGAAATAAATCCTTTTTTTATTGCTCTTGCGGTAGATTGTTTTTCTGGGTTGAGTAGCGTCATTATCCATTGTCTTACGTCTTCCATATCTGCTTGTCGTAGTTCTTTTGAATTTGAGTAAATCATGTGATGATCTCTTGAATAATAGCTCCATATTGGGTTTCCGTTAGTATAATTATTTGCTAATTCTTGAATGATCGTAGCTAGTCCAATAAGTCGTTTATTTGCATAAAAATCTGGTATCTCAATTCTGGGTATCTCCGGTTGCTCTGATACCATTTGTAGGGGGGTGCGCGGATTTAATAGATCTAATAGATTGATTAGGTTTCTAGTGAATCTATTTTTATTTGTGCGTGGATATTTTTTAATTTTTGTTTCAATATCTTTTAATGATTTACTTTTTTCGTAAGATATATTCATTAATTATTTTATCCTGTAGTAATTGCAGAGTTACAAATTTCTGTATAATAATTTATCCTATCTGTACTATAATGTACATCTAATTCTAGATTTTCAATGTTATTTATTATCTTGTGTTGTTCTTCTCGTAGTGAGTTTTTTAAATTGTATAAACTATCACATGTACTTTTATCTAAATTTTCTAAGGTTTTTTCTATCCATACTAATTTTTCTTTTAGGTTTTCCATTATTTTTCTAATTCGGTTTCTATAATTAATTTCATTATTTAGATTTTCTTGATTTTCTCTAGTTTTTCTAATATATTCTAATATTTTTTAATCTGAATAATATTCTTCTGGGTAAATTTCTTCGTATAACTGTTCTAGACAATTTATAGTTTCAATTTCGTAGTCTATTACTTTATCTAATATTATTTTCTTAATATCTATAATTTCTATGTTTTTAAGTATATATAAGATTAAAATTTTAAGATAATCTAAATGATCTATCTTTTAAAATTGGTTTTATTATAACATTTTGTAGTAATTTGTTTTAGCCTTAGTAGTTTTTGCATATTTTTATTAAGAAATTCTATGTATTTTATATCTTTATTTTCCATGTATTTGTCTATATTTATTTTTATCTGTTTTTCTAGTAACTGTATGTTTTCTAAAAATTCTGTGTAACTTATCGTCGTAAGTATTTGTAAGAGTAGTTAGGTAGATATGGTATATAATTTACTCTAGTCATGTAGTATTTACCAAAAGCTTTTTCTAATATGATTTTTCTTATATCTGCTACTTTTATATCTCTAAGTGCATACAAAATAAGTATTTTGAATTTATCTACCATCACATCAGATAAATTATCATTCATTTTCATAAAATTGCTTTTTCCAAAATATTCCCTTCAACCATGTACATAACAAAATATGGTCATCTTAGCTTACTATATACTAGATTATTCTTAAATAATATGTTCTTCCGTCACTATTAACATGGTAATCCGAATACTTTTTCCCTTAAACAGCGCCTCTACTCTGGTTACTTCCCGCCACGGCTTCTTGCCTCATTGGTTTCGCCTTTAGGATGGCATAGTCCTTAGGGATTTTTCTCCATTTCCTCTTTGTTAATAAACTTCTTAACATATTATTCTTCGAATAATTCTACTATAAAGTAACTAATATGAATTTATTTTATCATATCATGATTGTTGGGAATTATGAATTTAGCTATTCATAATCATAAATAGATATACCTGTTCGGGTAGCTTTGATATTTCTGAGTTTTGTTCCTCCATAGCTTTTTCCATTGGAATATGTTTATTTAATTAACTGAGTAAAGTATTTGTTGTGGAGTGGAGAGAAAAGTTGCTTCAATGCATGAAGGCTTGCCTTTGCAATGCCTTCTGCCTTCTTCATTTATAGAACGAAA
>NW_025868188.1:0-5735 GCF_002878395.1 Capsicum annuum
GATGTATGATAACCATGCAACCCACATGAACTTCCATGCTATTGGTATGTGTTGCCAATATGATTATATAATGAACATGATATTAAGATTTGTGCAAGTACTTCCATGTGATATGAAATCCTTTCCATGCAATACATTGTTGATAACCATGCTTAGTATGAGATCCCTACTTATGATATTATAAATTATGGACTTTACTCTTATGATCAATTCAGTCATGTGTGTCAGTTTCCTTCCATCGAGTCCTGGGGGTGCTTGTACCCGAAAACTATAGTTGTGTGCCTAAAGCCATGTCATGTTTCATGATATCCGAACTCAAGCTATGATTCCATAGACTTCAGTCAGTAATGTGACTCAGGAAAACCTCATGATCTTAGACAGTTGTCAGATATCAATAACATTCTGCCAGTCAACGGAATTCAGTAAGATTAACTCATGCACAGTTAGTTATTCATGTTCAGTCCCTCCAGATGGGAGTAGAGGTTAGCACCGAGTGAACCCAAGGATGGAAACTCACCCGCCAGTTCAGGGTGTAATTCTTAGTAGTCATCCTTGTGTTCTAGAACTACGTAGCCAGCGTAGGTTGAGACATCTTAACCCGTCAGATTAGGGTTGATGAGGTGGCTTAACCCGTCAGTTTAGGGTTCCCACCGTTCTCATTGAGTACCCGCCAGATAAGGGTCACTCACAGGCTATCCTTACCCGTGGCACGGTATTGACACCCCTCCAGTCAGGGCAGAGATTGGACCCTAGCTTAGCCATAACGGCATACATGGGGCATGCCAGTTAAACACTACTTCCCACAGTTTCAGTATCAGTCTCAGTAAAAGAATTCAGGGCGTTCTTCAGATTTCAATATATACAGCACTTTCAGATACAGTCTCCCATGTTATCAATTTCAGTATCAGTCATGACAGTTATCAGTAAACCATGTATTAGCTTACAGGTTATGCTATCACGTATTCATGGTCCCAGTTTTTATATATGTGTGTTTGCACTCCCACGTTCATATTAGTCAGTCAGTGTTGTTCATGCATGAAACCCTTTATGTTCAGCCTACCTTCCTAGTATACTCAGTACTCCAGTTGTACTGACATATTTGCGCTATGGTGCTTTCTTTTCATGTTACATCATAGGTTCCGAGACAGGAGCTCCGGCCCAGTAGTAGCGGTAGCATTCCAATCGCAGAGACACAGTGAGTCCTCATTGATTCGAGGACAATATGATTTGATACATTTATTTATTTCTTCAGTTCAGTTTTATGGAGTTAGTTGGAGACATGTTCCTTCAACTCCTTATTCAGACAGTTTAGAGGCTTTCAGATTTATGTTCAGATTTATGTTCAGATTTACGTTCAGATAGAGTTGTTTTGGGTATTTTCACCCGCATAATTGTATTCAGTTAAACCTTATGGCCTTACAGTTCTATGTATTCCGCATTATTATATCATGATTTGCAGTATACAGGTACAGATATCAGTCATGAATTAGCTTGTGGTCCCTCGGGGTCATGAGCACCATGTAGCATTTCGGTTCAGCAAATCGGGGTGTTAAAAACTTGGTATCAGAGCCTAAGGTTCAATAGAGTCCTAGGAAGTCTGATAGCCGCATCTAGTAGAGTCTTATACATGGGTGCGTTGCGCGCCACATTTATGTGCGGGAGGCTATAAGATGTTTTAGGAACAGTCCTCTTTCTTCATTATTCATGTCATGCTAGTGAGCATAATCACAAGTTAAACTCTCAGTCTAATCCACTTTTCTCTTATTCCAAACCATAGCCCCAAAGAGAGAAAACCAGCCAGCTCCTCAGCCCGAAGATCCTTTGGGCGAACATGTTTCCCATGCGGAGTTTTGAGCTGCATTTACCACACTTTCTCAGTCCATGGTTGCACAGAATGAAAGGCTACCAGTTATTCCGGCCAATCCAGTGGCCATTCCCAAAGCATCTAGGGTTTGGGACTTCACCCGGATGAACGCTCCATCTTTCCATGGGTCTAAGTCTAATGAGGACCCTCAGGAGTTCATTGACCAAGTCCAGAAGGTCATTGATATCATGGGTGTTACTTCTATTGAGAGTGCTGAGTTAGCTGCCTACCAGTTACAAGATGTTGCTCATGATTGGTAAAAATAGTGAAATTCTGGCAGGTTAGATGATTCAGGCCCTATCGAGTAGGAGGAATTTGTCACAGCCTTCTTAGATAGATTCTTTTCCTAAGAGCTGAGGGAAGCCAAAGTTCTTGAGTTCATCAAACTCAGGCAGGGAAATATGACAGTTAGGGAGTATTCTCTCAGATTTACTCAGCTAGCCAGGTATGCTCCTCATGTGGTTGCAGACAATAGAGCTAAGATGAGCAAGTTCATTTAGGGGTCAACTTGTTTCCTACCTTCGGGCAAGGAAAATAATTTCTAAGGGGTGTGTGTATCATCTCGTGCATGTTAAAGATTCCAGTTCTGAATATCCCAGCCTCGAAACAGTCTCTGTTGTTAATGAATACTCAGATGTCTTTCCCAAAGATCTTCCAGGCATTTCTCCCAAAAGAGAAATAGACTTCGGCATAGACCTTCTTCTGGATACTCAACCTATTTCTATTCCTCCATACAGAATGACACCAGTAGAACTCAAGAAACTGAAAGATCAGTTGAAGGATCTCTTAGATAAGGGATTCATTAGACCCAGCGTTTCCCCATGAGGTGTGCCAGTATTATTCATGCGCAAGAAAGATGGTTCTCTCAGGATGTGTATTGATTACCGTCAACTCAACAAGGTCATGGTCAAGAACAGATATCCTCTTCCCAGGATTGATGATCTATTTGACCAACTTCAGGGTGCCAGTTACTTCTCCAAGATAGACCTCAGATCAGGCTATCATCAGCTCAGAGTTAGAGAATGTGACATTTCAAAGACAATTTTCCGTACTCGGTATGGTCACTTCAAATTTTTAGTCATGTCATTTGGTCTTACCAATGCCCCTATAGCTTTTATGAATTTGATGAACCGTGTGTTCAAGCAGTACTTAGACATGTTTGTCATAGTCTTCATAGATGATATTCTGGTCTATTCTCGCACAAAGCGTGATCATGCAGACCATCTCAGGATTGTTCTTCAGACTCTCAGGGATCACCAATTATTCGCTAAGTTTAGCAAGTGAGAATTTTGACTAAGATCAGTAGCATTCCTTGGCCATATTATTTCCGGTGGTGGCATTAGAGTAGATCCTCAGAAAACCGAGGCAGTAAGAAACTGGCCCAGACCCATATCTCCATAAGATATTAGGAGTTTCTTGGGTTTGGCTGGCTATTATAGACGGTTTGTCGAGAGATTTTCTTCTATTGCATCTCCTATGTCCAGATTGACCTAGAAGAAGATTAAGTTTCAGTGGTCAGATTCATGCGAGAAGAGCTTTCAAGAGTTAAAAACTTGACTCACCTCCGCTTCAGTTCTAGCTATTCCAGATGGTTCAGACAGTTTTGTGGTCTATTGTGATGCATCCAGAGTGGGTTTAGGTTGTGTCCTCATGAAGCATGGTAAGGTTATAGCCTATGCCTCCAGATAGTTAAAGCCACATGAGAAGAATTATCCTACTCATGATCTTGAATTAGAAGCGGTAGTCTTTGCCTTGAAGATTTAGAGGCATTATCTCTATGGAGTTCATATAGATGTATTCACAGACCATAAAAGCCTCCAGTATGTCTTTTCCCAGAAAGATCTCAATCTTCGCCAGAGAAGGTGGTTAGAGCTCTTGAAGGATTACGACATGAGTGTTCTTTATCATCCGGGCAAGGCCAATATTGTGGCCGACGCTCTCAGTCGACTCTCCATGGGTAGTATTTCTTACATTGAGGATAGTAAGAAAAAGATGGCTAAGGATATCCATCAGCTTGCCAGACTAGGCGTTCCCTTAGTCGATTCTTCAGAAGGTGGTGTATGTGTTCATAGTAGTTCAGATTCATCTCTAGTTTTCGAGGTGAAAGAGAAACAAGACAGGGATCCTAGCCTTGTCAAGATCAAAGAGTCAGTTCAGAATCAGGAAGTTGAGGTTTTCTCCCAAGGGAGAGATGGTGTTCTTCGTTGTCAGGGTCGTCTATGTATTCCAGGTGTAGATGAATTGAGGCAGCGAATTCTTGCAGAAGCGCATGGTGCGCGATACTCTATTCATCCAGGGGCCACTAAGATGTACCGCGACATGCGGGAGATCTATTGGTGGAGTGGGATGGAGAGAAATATTGCAGAGTTTGTGGCTAAGTGCTCTAGATGTCAGTAGGTTAAGATAGAGCATTAGAAACCTAGTGGTTCCATGCAAGAGTTCACCATTCCTACTTGGAAGTGGGAAGAAGTTAACATGGACTTCATGACAGGTTTGCCTAGAACTCGTCATTAGCATGATTCAGTCTGGGTCATTATAGATAGAATGACCAAGTCAGCTCATTTTCTTTTTGTTCGTACTTCTTATTTCATCGAGGATTATGCCAAACTCTATATCAGGGAGTTAGTCAGATTACACGGTGTTCCACTATCTATTATCTCAGACAGAGGTACCCAGTTCACTTCTCACTTTTGAAAAGCATTCCAAAAGGGTCTCGGTACCCAAGTCCATCTCAGCACAGTGTTTCATCCTCAGACAAATGGTCAAGCAAAGAGGACCATTCAGACTCTTGAAGCTATGCTAAGGGCGTGTACAATTGACTTCAAGGAAAGTTGGGACGACCATTTGCCTTTGATTGAGTTTGCATACAACAATAGCTATCATTCTAGTATTCAGATGGCTCCATTCGAAGTTCTCTATAGTAGGAGATGTAGATCCCCGATTGGTTGGTTCGAAGTTAGTGAGGTCTCAGTCATAGAACCTGACTTAGTATTCGATGCCTTAGAGAAAGTTCAGTTGATCAGAGAGAGACTCCGGGCTACTCAGAGCCGACAGAAATCCTATACAGATGTTCGTAGAAAGGATCTCGAGTTCGAGGTCAATGACTATGTCTATCTTAAGATCTCTCCCATGAAGGGAGTGAAGAAGTTCGGCAGGAAAGGGAAACTCAATCCCCGGTATGTCGGTCCCTTTAGAATTCTTAGTCGCTTCAACAAGGTAGCTTATGAGCTTGAGTTGCCTTCAGATCTAGCCTCAGTCCATCCAGTCTTCCATGTCTCTTTGCTAAAGAAGTGCATAGGTGACCCAGCAGTTGTTGTCCCTATTCAGAGCATCGACATTCAGAACAACCTCTCTTATGAAGAGATTTCAGTTGAAATCTTAGATTATCAGACTCGTAGATTGAGGAACAAAGAAGTCCCTCTAGTCAAGGTTCTTTGGCAAAATCAGTCTCATGAGGGAGCTACTTAGGAAGTAGAAGCAGATATGCGTACCAAGTATCCTCACCTCTTCCCCACCAATTCAGATCAAGCTCAAGGTAATAGTTCTCCTTAATCTTATTCAGTTTCACGTTCATGTTTCAGTATAAAATTGGTACCTATTAACCATTTCATACTCAGTCATGCATTCATGTGTCAGTTGTCCGTGCATCAGATATGCACGAGTTCAGCATGTTTAGCATGTCAGTCATGAGATCAAGTTTCAGTTCTTTATGTTTAATTTAGGTTCTATTGTCTTGTATCCCTTCTCAGTAAATTCTCATTCGAGGACGAATGTTCCCAAGGGGGGATATTATAATACCCCGCATGTTTCTAAGCTAGGAAGTAAATAAGTATTCCTACGTATGAAATCTCCTATCCTGTGATTCATACTT
>NW_025868189.1:0-1566 GCF_002878395.1 Capsicum annuum
GCTAGAGCATACGTACGATTTTGAGCCCCGCTAGAACTCGTGGCTCTTCTATCACCTCTAACATGACCCATTGGTTGTGCACCCCTTCCTGAATAAGGCATTGATGATGATGATGCAACAAATGACCCCGTAGGTCGTGCCATACCCCCTATGCCCCTTCGTGGGCATTCTCTCATCATATGCCCTGACATACCGCAACAAAAGCAAACATTAGTCCCCAGCCGACATGCGCCCAAATTATACCTTCCACATTTATTGCATGGCTCTCGAGGAGGTCTTGATTGGCTCATATTCCCTTGCCCTTGGTACCCCACTGTCCGCGAACTCTGACTCTCACTTCTATGCCCAAATTGATTTCCTCTAAACCCTTGGAACTGTGGTGGGGCACTAGCTGCAGAATAAGAGGATAATGGCCTAGGTGGTCTAGCAAAAAAATGTGGTCTGAACCCTCCTTTGTATGCCATGAACTGCCCTGTAGATCTGGCCCTCTTGGAGTATCCTCTTTCTGATTCCTGTGTTCTTCTCCTCTGCCTCTGATCTTCTATTTTCTGTGCAAAAGCTTGGATTCTCGCTATGTCCATATCTTTATTCAAAGCAGCAATAGTACAATCCCTAACCAGATATGGATCTAGCCTATCCACATATTGATGAACTCTGTCATCCATAGTAGCTACAACATTAGGAACATATCTCGCCAAGGAATTAAATCGGAGACTGTACTCCCTCACACTCATATTTCCCTGACAAAGATTTAAAAACTGATCTGCACGGGCCTGACGAATCTCGAATGGAAGATAATGATCAAGAAATGCCTCTTTGAACTCTTTCCAAGTAGCTGGGGGTACATCAATACCCCTAGATCGTTTTCAGTCCTCATACCAATATATAGCCTCCCCTTTAAATCTATACGCCACTAACTCCACTGTCTTTCTACCCGTTACATGCATAACATCCAAGGCCCTTTGAATTTGATCAATAAAGTCCTGTGAGTCCTCGTTAAGATCTGATCCGGTAAAAGTGGGAGGATCCATCTTAAGAAAATCCTGTGTTCGAAGGCTAGCCGCCCTATCTATACCACTAGGACCTGCAGTAGGAATGGCTTGCCCTTGATCTTGCCCAGCAACTATACGAGTCAAAAGTTGCACTGCATTTCTAAGATCTTGATCAACAGCATTAATAGATGGCTCTGGGGATATAGTTCTCCTCCCCCTTATTTCTTCCGGACTGGGGGAAGTTTCTGATGCATGCTCAGCTGGAGCCTCACTTTGATTAGCTGGTATAGTGGGTGACTTACTAGTCCCCTCTCCGGCAGCCACATCTACTTGCTTACCGGTATTCTTGCTTCTGCTAACCGGCATCATTACTATAAAAAGAGAAACAAATGGATTCAATGGTCAACTATGACTTCATATACAATATAAGCTCTAATCGCACGATTTAAGACATGAAGAAAAGAAACAATTCCTAAATGTCCATAGCCTCCTGTTTATAGATGTGGTGCACAATACACCGATAAACAAGACTCTACGTAGACACGGCTTTGTAGACTCACTAGGACGAACCGCT
>NW_025868190.1:0-1870 GCF_002878395.1 Capsicum annuum
CAAGACTTACGCAAGGTTGTTTTTGTCATGAGTCTAACCAAATCCAAACCAAACTTGTCTCAACAGGAGGTCACAAGTTCTAACATGTTACAAAAAAATTGAAAAAAAATGTTTAAATATGTTATCTTCCTTCCCCTGGCCCCTTAAAATTTTACCTACTCTCTTTTCCATATTATGATGTTCAAAAAAGTTTCATTTTGTTCCGTTTTATGTGTTTGCTTAAAACAAAAGTTACTATTTGCTTTTCTTTTTAATTTGTTTTATGTTACAAATTTACTATTATTCTAATGCTTTTTTTTGAGGGAGGGGGGGGGGGGGGTTGGTTCCCATCCATTGTTTGGTACCCGCATTGGAGCCCGACTAATCCGAATTCGCGCCACATAGGGCCCTTTCTTGTTCCCTACCAAGGATTTTTTCTGTACTCGGGGCTCGAACTAATGCGTAGTTCAGGAATATTGTTATAATATTAGCATGATCTAGATGAACTAATAATGTGGATGGTTGATTGGTAGATAAAAATTTAAATGGCTCCCAATTAGTTTTAGTTTCATTAAAATATCCAATCCTATTTGGACCCAAACACTTAATTCAGAAAAAGATTCCACCAAACTGTTCAAACTCCATCTAAAGTTCTATAATATATGATTCACCTTTAACAAAAACCTATTAATATGAGCTGCTACAGTTTGACCATGTTCTTACTGCTTGTAAAAGGGCAAAGAACTTGCTTTCTCTTCTTGCTGACATGTTATCTACTTTTGATGCATGAACTGTTCTTTCTGTCTCTTGTTGATCCTGTATCCGTTCTTCCAGTGCTAACCTGGAAAGGTTGAAAGTGCCTACGAATATTTATGTATTGATGATACAACTGCTAGCACGGAATGAAAATTATGCAGAACTTGGAATGTTCATCACGAATAAGGTTAGCAAATTGTTGTAGCGTGTATTTTCAGAAGTACCGGGAGTGCTACAACAACTACAAGAGTACAACAACAACAACAACAACAAACCCAGTGTATTCCCACCTAGTGGGGTCTGGGGGGTAAGATGTACGCAGTCCATACCTCTACCTCTGATGAAATAGAAAGGCTGTTTCCGATAGACCCCCGGCTCAAGGCACGAGATACCACACAAATACATAGTAAAGCACAGAAGCAGATTACATAACATAAATACGGCACCCATAAGTAATATAAAACAGAGGAAAGCAGAGGAAAGCACACAGATTCGTAATAAAACATGAAACACGGAACATGGAATCATAACAGGAATAAAACCCCCTCCAAGTAATTCCCTACACTAGCGACCCAAACTGGCCCTAATCCTCTGCCGTAATTCGCGCCCTCCAGACCTTCCTATCTAGGGTCATGTCCTCGGTGAGCTGTAACTGTTCCATGTCCCGCCTAATCACCTCACCCCAGTACTTCTTCGGCCTACCCCTACCCCGCCTAAAACCATCCAACGCTAGCCTCTCACACCTACGGACCGGGGCATCCATGCCCCTCCTCTTCACGTGTCCGAACCATCTCAATCGTGCTTCCCGCATCTTGCACTCCACTGAAGTCACACCAACCTTCTCCCGGATAGTCTTATTCCGAACTCTATCCCCTCTAGTCAGTCCACACATCCAGCGCAACATCCGCATTTCTACCACCTTCATTTTTTGGATGTGGGAGTTCTTAACTGGCCAACACTCCGCTCCATACAACAAGGCCGGACGGACTACCACCCTGTAGAATTTGCCTTTAAGCTTGGGCGGCACCTTCTTATCACATAGCACCCCCGACGCGAGTTTCCACTTCATCCAACCCGCCCCAATACGGTGCGAGACATCCTCGTCAATCTCACCGTTACTCTGGATCACGGACCC
>NW_025868191.1:0-1538 GCF_002878395.1 Capsicum annuum
CAGGGCATCTTGGACTTTGAAGAAGTGTTCTTTTGACTTGAATTATTTGAACTGCTTCCCACATTCTTCTTTCTTTTCTTCTCTTTAATCTCTTGTGATTTTTTTGTTGATATTGCTGCTTTGCCATTCCATTTCAGCTTACTGGTAGAAGTTGGTGTATAACCAATGTTACCAGTTATATTAGCTGATCTTGTTACCCTCGCTTGACCAGTAGAGCAGATCTTACTGCTAGGCATGTCAGGCTACCGTGAAGGAAAAAATTTAGTCAAAGACTCATATATACATAAGATACAACACAGCTAGATACTTACATTTAGGACTTTGAATCCATTTTCAGCTTGGAACACACCCATTCCCATTACTTTTGACCTTTTCAATGGAGCTGTTTTTCCCCTATCATTACCCCTTCCTCTTTTAGTAGTACCAGCCATTGAAGATGATGCATAATAATCAGAAGGTGCAGAACAGGATGCTGGGAAAATAGTAAGTGCAAAAGGTGTTGGTGTTGCGTTTTTTGGTCTCCCACTTCCTTTTTTTTGTTGTTGACATGCTCTAATGATTTCTGATGGAGTTTTCTATACATATAAATAGAAAAGAGTTACATAAAAGTTATTGAGCTTTTATATTAGTATAAGTGTAATATTACCTTTGGCCTGCCTCTTCCCCTTCCTGAACCAACACTGACTTGAGGAGGTGCATTTGGTGTTTTTGGTGTAGTTTTCTATATATTAAAATAATGTTAAGAAATTTGAGAAGCAAGTAAGTAATACACTAAATTAATTGTTAAACTTACCTTTGGCCTACCTTTTTCCCTGCCTGAACTAATACTGACTTGAGGAGGTGCATTTGGTGTTTCTTGTGTAGTTTTCTACATATTCAAAGAGATCTCCATATTAAAATAATGTTAAGAAATTTGAGAAGTAAGATAAGTAATATAATAAATTAATTGTTAAACTTACCTTTGGCCTGCTTCCCCTGCCTGAACCAATAGGTGTTACTGATGGTGCAATACTTGGTTCTGCTGATTGTGCTTTTAGAGGGCACCTTCTTTTGTTGTGGCCTTTAATATGACACAAACTATGTGTCATTACAAGTCCAGTTCTAGGCAATTTTTCAGATTTCTTTGTTTCTCCATCTTTCTTCTTCCTAGACTTAGATGGCCTGCTAGGCAAGGTACCTATTTCAAGTGGTGCAACAGTAATGTTTGATGAAATAGGCCACATTTCTATGTTTGTTAATGGTGCAAGCACATTGGCATAAGTCCTTAAGTATGTTTCCTTACTGTAGCAGCTATCAATATAGTCATACAAGGGGTGTTTCTTGAACAATAGTGCAACCACACCATGTGCACATGGTATGCCTTTTAACTGCCACAACCTACAACTACATGTCCTCTTGATAATATCCACTGTGTGTTGGCAAAGCCCTTCTTTTACTTCAAAACCAGCCACTCCATTAAACTCAATGGTACAATTCATAGCCCTGTTGATGTTCTCCTCTAAAATCTTCAAACACATTGGTGAGTAATTACTAGACCA
>NW_025868192.1:0-4780 GCF_002878395.1 Capsicum annuum
TTCTGAGTTTTGTTGCTCCATAGCTTTTTCCATTGGAATATGTTTATTTAATTATCTGAGTAATATTTTTTTGTGGATTGGAGAGAGAAAGGTGCTTCAACGCATGAAGGTTTGCCTTTGCAATGCCTTCTGCCTTTGTTATATATAGAACGAAAGAATAAGATTACAATTTACACATGTTTCTTGTTTCTAAAACTAAGACTAAAGAAAGTGAAAAGTCAAAGAAAGGGGGGCCTATGCCTATCTAACTTTTCTAATTTTTCTAACTTTTCTAATTTTACGTAAAGTTTTTCAACAATCTAATTAATGTACAATTATTTCAATCAAGACTTTTGTTACATTAATATACAATAATTCTGCCTTTGTACAGTATCTTGTCTCCGTTGATTTTGTCGTATCTGTTCCATTATTGCTCTGTATCTGCTCCATTATTGCTCTTTTATCTTATCTTTCCAGCTGGCATTTTGTCTTCTTTATTCTAGATGTACCTCTGGAATAATATTATCTTCTCCATTGCACCTCGAACATTGGTGGTCTGAATATTTATGTCCAAATGGTATCAGAGCACAGCAATTTAAACAGTACGGAAGAGATATATACTAGAGTTAGTTAGAATATATATGTTAGAGTCAAAATTAGATTTAGAGTTAAAACATTTTACTTATAATTAATTAATTATGCGAAGACCATTTAAAAATAGAGAAGCTTTTAGAAAAATTAAAAAATCTTTAACTAGTAATTATTCAGAATATATAAGTCTAAATAAAACAAAAGAAAATCCACAAAAACTAGCCTACTTAATTACATTAATATCTAGTATTGAATCAAAATTAATAACACATTTAAAATCTAGAAGAATGAAACATATACCACCTAATTATGATAAAATTAGATTTAGATATCCATCGAGATATTATAAATATAATTTAAAATGAATAAAATACAACAATACAAAGAATTAAAACAAATTATCTCTGAAAAACGTAAAGAATTAAAAATAAGAATAAAAAGACTACATTATAATATATTTGCCGGAGTTAGTAAAAATTCAATAGATGCACAAAAGGATGAAATATCAAAATTAGAATCACAAATAGATAGTTTAGAATATGTATATCAACATGACCTATTCACAATAAAATGAATAAAGAAGAATTTATAATAGATGAAAAAATATATGAAAACTACGAAGGATCAAAAATAAAAATAGTATTTTCTAATTTAGGACAAAGATATAAGAAAATAGGTGAACATTTATATCTAATGTTAGAAAAAGAACAATTAAAATTAGAAGATAAATTAACAGCAATGGTAAGAATAGAAAAAGAAAATGGAGAAATAGATAGGAAAAAGGAAATAGAAAAAATAAAACAACAAACTACGGAAGAAATACGAAAAATAGAAGAAACCAAAAATAGTAGAATTGCTGAATTAGAAAAAGAATTACAAATGTTAAAAGAACTGTATGAACAAAGACAAAAAGAAAAAGAAGAAAAAGATAGAGAACAGAAATTACTAAATGAGATAAATCAATTTAAGGAAAAATTAGAAATAAAAAACGAAGAATTAGAAATAAATAATATAGATATTGAAGAGACAGATAATTATGAGTCCGAAGATAGTGAAACATACACAGAAATATTAACAAATACAAAAAATTTAGAAATCAATGAAGAACAAAAAATTAATGAGGAAAACTTAGAAAATACCCACACAGAAATAAATACTCTTGATAAAAAAGAAAATGAAAATATAATACCTAAAACAACAGAAATAAGAAAACCTATATATTATAAGAATAAGTTTAAAAAATATAATGAATATGATAAATGGATACCAAAACAAATAGTGAATAAAAATTATAACTTTCTAGACCTAGACTGTGTAATAGATACAGAAAAAACAATACAATTATGGATAGGATATATGACAAAACAATTATTAGATAATAATATAAATATAACAGATGCACCGGAATATATAGAAAAAACATTAATAGGATCAGTAAAACTATGGTTTGCAAATCTAACCGAAAATAGCAAAAAAGTATTAAGAACTAATAAACCTATAGAAGGAACATCATCGACAACAACTAAACTAACACCTATAGAATTATTAAAAAAATATGAAACAGCTATAAAAGATGAATTTGGTAGTACGACAACAATCGAAGAAGAACAAAATGAAGAAAAAGATACAAATAGAAATTTAATGTTAAAATTAGCAATATGTAATATGTGTTATATAGATGAATATACTTGCGCATTTAAAGAATATTATTACAAAGGAGCATATAGTATAGAAGAAAGTAAAGAAATAAGAAAATTATATTTTAATAAATTACCCGAGCCATTTAGTTCGAAAATAATAAAAAGTTGGGAAGAAGCAAAAATAGTAGATACGTTAGGAGCAAGAATAAAATATTTACAACAATGGTATAGAAACTTATGTGAAAAATATAGAGAAGAATTAAAAATGGAAAAAACATTAATAAGAAATTTAACTTGTTGCAAAAATAAAATAGCACCCCAATTTGAATGCGAAGAAAGATATTATAAGAAAAGAAAAAGACATAAGAAATATAAAAAATATAAAAAATCGAAATATAAATATAAGAAACCAAGAAAAAGATATTATGTAAAAAATTATAAACATAAAAGACCATATAGAAAGAAGAAATCTATAAAAGAATGTACTTGTTATAATTGTGGAAAGTTAGGACATTTAGCTAGAGATTGTAAATTACCTAAGAATCCAAAAAATAAACAAATATCAGAAATAAAAATAGATAATACCGAATATATGCAGATAGATTATATAGATTATGAATTAGAAAGTGAAGATAGTATATATGAAATTTCAGAAAACGAAACAGATAATGAAATAGATAGCGAAATAGATGAATCAAATGACTGAAGAAGATATAAAAATAATAACAAAGGAAGAATATTTAAATGATGAAGGAACGGAACAAAAAATAATATTTGACAGTAATATATTCGATGAAATAAAAGGAAAAGAATTAGATTTAAGTGTAGAGAAAATATTTAAAATACCAACAATAAAAAATATTTTCACTAGGAAAAAAGATGAATATTATGTAGTATGTCAAAAAGAACATGTAATAGACTGCAGATATGCAAAAGGAAAAGCTAGTATACCACTGGTAACAAAAAGAATAATTAATAAAGAAATAAATGATATAAAAAGTAAAGGAGATCCAATAAAATATGTACACCTTGGAGGTACAGAGATATTAATAAAAGCATGTTTTAGAGAAGGAATAGATACACCAATAGAATTATATTTAGCAGACGATAGAATTATAAAACCTATAGAAAAAAGCATAATAACTGCCGTAAGAGGAAATCTAATATATCAAAAATTTAAATTTATAATAAGTGCAAATTATTCAGTAGCAGTAACAGATAGGAATATAGATAAATCATTAGTATTATATTGGAAAATATCAGGAATAGAATTAACCCCAAGAAGTAAAATATTTACAGCAAGACGTAAAAACCTATATGTATTAACAACAAAACATAAAATAACAGAAAAAAATAAGATTAACAAAATACAAATAGAAAGCCCATTCGAACAAATAGTAAAAACAATAGATTATAATGATTATACCTATAGAGACATAGATACAGAAGAAAATTTAAAAATAGTAAATGATAGAATAAGTACAACGAAAAGAATAGCTAATGAAAAGCCAGAATCATCAAGCTCATCAAAAAGAACAAGTTATGAAACAAATTCAATAAGTAATTTAAACCAATATTACATAACGGGAAAAATAAATGAAAAAGAATATTTAATACTTTTGAATACAGGACAAGAAGAAAATCATATAGCAAAATATCTAGTAAGAAATGAAGAAATAAAAACTGACAATGATATATGCCCAGATCTACCAAGAAGTTTAATTAATAATAAAAATATAGCAGAAAAAGAAATAATGTTAGGAGTTAGAAAAATAAAAATAGAATTCGAAGTAAAGGAAGAAATGCAAAAAGCAGATATAATATTAGGAATAACATGGTTAGAACAAGTAAAACCATATAATATAGAACATACACAATTAACCTTAACATATAACAAAGAAAAGTTATTCTTAAAAAGAGCCTTAACATGAAATGAAGATATATGTATTAATGAAGATAGTAGTAGAAGGATATTACAGTAGATATTATACGCCTATGATAGATACAGGAGCAGAAGCTAATTTATGTAGATATAATTGCTTACCAGAAAGCAAATGGGATAAATTAAAAACACCAATAATAGTTAAAGATTTAATAATGAAGGAAGCTTAATTACTTATAATGCTAGGAATGTAAAAATACAAGTATGGGATAAGATATTAACAATAGAAGAAATTTATAATTATGAATTAACATCAAAAGATATACTTTTAGGAATGCCATTTTTAGATAAATTATACCCACATATAATAACCAAAACAGACTGGTGGTTTACAACACCATGCAAACAAAAAGTAAGAGCAAAAAGAGTTAATAATAAAATAAAAAAGAAAACTGATTGGATAAAAGGAAGTGAAAAAATTACACAAAAGTTAGAAAATATAAATAATACTGAAGATACAGTAGAACTAGTAGTATTTTCGATAAATAAAACAGAAATAACTATATTTTCAACAAATAAAATAGAAATAATTCAGAAAAAATTAGAACAATTATATAGTGAAGATCCATTAAAAGGATGGAAAAAACACAAAACTACTATAAAAATTGAATTAATAGATAAGAATAGC
>NW_025868193.1:0-2387 GCF_002878395.1 Capsicum annuum
TGTTTGTTTAGCATGCTTGAATCTTTGTTGTGTGTACGTAGTTGATGTTGGATTTGATAGTTGAAGAATTGGTTAATTAGTTTGACAATGAAATTGGGGAAGACAGGAATCGAAAGTTGAAAAATGAATATTGTTATGTTTTGATTCATCAATTGTTGTTGAATTTGAAATGGATATCAATGTCATCGAACTTGATAGTATCATGATAGGTCGAGTGGGTAGGCAAACGTAGGTTGGGTAAGCAAAGTTTAGGACTTGTGGAATATCGAATACTTGAAATATGTATTGAATGACTTGGTTTTATTGCTTTTGGATCAAATGTATAATTTGACTGGGGAATACCCCGAGGTATTGTGTTTATTTGCCGGGAAATACCCCGAAATATTATGTTGATGGAAGATGTCCGTGATGAAGGCCCGAGACATCGGGTAAAAACGTGGGAGCGTATTTAGGATTAGTGTAGGATAGATAGGATTCATTTTCGCATTTTTCTATTTTTGGACTGTATAAATTGGATTGGACACTATATTTTTTATTCACGTGGTTTTGTTTGTATGTTTGACTGTTTACGTGTTTTGTGTGGTTTGTAGCCGATACGCTTCACCAAGAGACCGTGGTCGAACCACGAGATCGAGGGATGCCTAACACCTTCCCCTCGGTCAATAGAATTCCTTGGCCGGAATCTCTGTTCGCGGATCAGTTTAAAGAGTCAAAAATAGTTTTGAAAAAAAATCTTTCAAAGATGACTTGGCACACCGGATTTTGTCAAGTGACGACTCTGAGTTTTGATTGTTAAAAGTCCTTTTCAAAACAAGTTTCATCTTTTGTCACCTTAATAATAAAAACCCTTTTCGAACTTAAAATGAATCTTTTGATTGTAAAAAAGGGGTGTGACAGCTCTGGCGACTCTATTGGGGACTCTTCAGAATTCGAGCTTATTTTTGGAGTTGTAGCGGCTTAGTTTGGCACTATAGGTGTATAGACATTTTGTTAGAGTTGTTTTGTGTTATTGTTTATCATTGTTGAGTGCCTACGTGCTTTTTGTTTACAATTTTTATCGTATGTGTTACTGCTTTATATCTGGCATCATGTGCATAACCCGAGTCATTTATTCTGCAACAAGTCCTGGAGTGCACGTCGTGCACACAAATTCTAGTTGAGTCACCCTTATTTTAGGAGGGGGAGTCGTTGGACGTATGGAGTGGGTGGAAAGCAAAACAGCCACTATCGATCATATGCTCCCCCGAACAGCCTTGTTAGTAAACCCCAACGTAGGTCAGCCTTTAGGTCATGCTTATCTGCATTATATTAAGACCTAGTGGGACCCACGTGACCCTTTGTAGGAGACTCACCCCTAAAGCATCCCTATGTGCTAAATGTTGCATCTTTGAGGGTAACTTGATCATTTGATGGACTGATTCGAAAAAAACATGTGTTAGAAGTAAGGTGCGTTTGAAAAAAAAAGAAGAAAAAAGTGAGTTGAAAAGTAAAAAAATGAGTTTTGTAATTTTTAGAATTCTTTATGGCTTCTGTTTTTCACAATCCAAAAATTTTAAAAAGATTTTTTTTTTTTTTTTACCATTTGCACTCATTTTGTCAAAGACAAAAATATCAAAAAGATTTTTCTTTGTTTGTTTAATAAGCTTACATAATTTGAAAATTTCAAAAAAGATTTCTTTTAATAGGAGCTTTTCATAAAATTCAAAAAATATGGTAGAAGTTTTGTACATTTCATATAACGAAAATATCAAAAAGATTTTCTTTCATAGCTGTTGGTGTCATTTTTTATGTGAAGTGTCCAATTGAAAACTCAAAAAAAGATTTTGTTATGTTGTTCATCGTGTGTCTTTGGTCGTGTCTCAAGTCAGGGTGTAATCTGTGATTTAATCATTAATTGTCCAATCTGGACGAACTAGCACCCCTGATTCTCCTCTCTCAAGAGTGAGATACGTAGGCAGCCTATTGTTGATTCGGGGACCTTATTTGAAAAATTTTTAAAAAAAAAATTTTCATTCTTTATTAGAGTAGGTGTCATATATTTCTTTAAAAGAAAACTGCAAAAAGATTTTTCTTTAATAGTTTCAATTTTCATTTTCATATGAAATTCGAAATTGAAAACCCAAAACGATTTTTTTTTGTAATCATAGGTTTTATTTTGTAGAGGAATATGAAAAAAAAAATTCAAAAAAGATTTTCTTCACTCTTCATTTAGAGTAGGTGTGTCATATACATCTTCGAAAAGAAAACCACAAAAAGATTTTTCTTTAATAGTTTCAAGTTTCATTTTCATATGAAATTTAAAATCGAAAATTTCAAAAAGAGATTTTTCTTTGGTTGTCATAGGTTTTATTTTGTATAGGGAATTTAAATCTGAAAAATACAAAATA
>NW_025868194.1:0-1280 GCF_002878395.1 Capsicum annuum
ATTAGAGTTAGAATATACATGTTAGAGTTAAAATATTTACTTATAATTAATTAATTATGCGAAGACCATTTAAACATAAAGAAGCTTTTAGAAAAATTAAAGAATCTTTAATTAATAATTATTCAGAATATATAAGTCTAAATAAAATAAAAGAAAATCCACAAAAACTAGCCTACTTAATTACATTAATATCTAGTATTGAATCAAAATTAATAACACATTTAAAATCCAGAAGAATGAGATATATGCCACCTAATTATAATAAAATTAGATTTAGATATCCACCAAGATACTATAAATATAATTTAAAATGAATAAGGTACAACAATATAAAGAATTAAAACAAATTATCTCTGAAAAACGAAAAGAATTAAAAATAAGAATAGAAAGACTACATTATAATATATTTGCCGGAGTTAGTAAAAATTCAATAGATACACAAAAAGATGAAATATCAAAATTAGAATCACAAATAGATAGTTTAGAATATGTATATCAATATGACCTATTCACAATAAAATGAATAAAGAAGAATTTATAATAGATGAAAAAAATATATGAAAACTACGAAGTATCAAAAATAAAAATAGTATTTTCTAATCTAGGACGAAGATATAAGAAAATAGGCGAACATTTATATCTAATGTTAGAAAAAGAAGAATTAAAATTAGAAGATAAATTAACAGCAATGGTAAGAATAGAAAAAGAAAATGAAGAGATAGATAGGAAAAAGGAAATAGAAAAAATAAGACAACAAACTACCGAAGAAATACGAAAAATAGAAGAAACCAAAAATAGTAGAATTGCTGAATTAGAAAAAGAATTATAAATGTTAAAAGAGCTGTATGAACAAAGACAAAAAGAAAAAGAAGAAAAAGATAGAGAACAGAAATTACTAAACGAGATAAATCAATTTAAGGAAAAATTAGAAATAAAAAATGAAGAATTAGAAATAAATAATATAGATATTGAAGAGACAGATAATTATGAGTCCGAAGATAGTGAAACATACACAGAAATACTAACAAATACAAAAAATCTAGAAATCAATGAAGAACAAAAAGAAATTAATGAGGAAAACTTAGAAAATACCCACACAGAAATAAATACTCTTGATAAAAAAAGAAAATGAAAATATAATACCTAAAACAACAGAAATAAGAAAACCTATATATTATAAGAATAAGTTTAAAAAATATAATGAATATGACAAATGGATACCAAAACAAATAATTAATAAAAATTATAACTTTTTAGATCTAGACTGTGTAATAGATACA
>NW_025868195.1:0-3985 GCF_002878395.1 Capsicum annuum
ATATCATATGGCTCATAGGTTTGCTCGTAAGAAGGATAGTAACAAAAGAAAAGCATAGAAGCTAAGTGGATAGAGATGCCAATGGCGCGGTTTGGGTGTGGGTTTAGTCTATGCGGGGTAGTATGAGTTTTAGGCTATGTGGGTACCATGCGAGTGCGTGGAGAGTTGGAGTAGATTTATTTTTAAATAGTGCGGGGCAAGGCGGGTTGCGGGTATATTCATGTTTAAATTAAAAAAAGCTAAATTAAGTATTATTCTCATGAATCCACCTAAAATTATATGTATTCTTTACTTAAAATTTTATCATACTTAAAACGACCTATATAATGCTATAAATAAATAATTTCACAACTTTTTATTTTCAAATCAGTAAAATAATTTTCTAATTCAAAATATCAAAGGAAAGTTCAAATATTTTTCCTTACTAAATCACTTTGCCGTGCATATCTTATTTAATTTATCTATAGCAAGGAGTTGAAAATATTGTGGTTTCCAATAGAGTAACAAAATTTTTCAAATAATTAAAAAAAATGTGGGATGGTGCGATGTGGGTAAGCACAGGTATGAGTGTGGGGTGAGTTTATGCGGGTTTAAAGTTTATGCAGTGCGGTATGGTGCGGCTTTTAAATTTGTGGGTTTAGAAAAAACCCACGCCACACCCTCACCGCACCGCCCTACGTCCACCCTTACAAGTGAATTTTGGTTATGACTGAAGAATATGAACCATAAGTTATGGATATGAGTAAGGAAGAGCAATCGTTGAGAGAGAAGAAACCAAAGTTAAAATTTCGAGTTGAAGTCACATAAGAAGAAGAGTCGTATGAACTGAGTACGACTCATAATGATAAGTTATGAAGTGATCAGACTCCAGAGCATTGAAAGAACAAGGACTAAGTGGTAACGAGTGAAGACCATGTGCCATAAGTTATGTTTATGATTGGTGGGGATGAGTCCTAAGGACAACACAAGCCTAAAGTCCTGAAAGATCGGTTACTGGAGTACTTACGATAAGCACTATACGACTCGTAAGAATACCTTATGAGTGAACTATGCGAGTCATACCTTGTGCCAACATAATTTTCCTATTCTATTTTAATTAGGATTTCTGGGGTATTTTGAGATACTATAAATACCTTAGGGTTATTACTTTATTAGGTTACACACTTTTACATTACATTTACTACGTTTAACATACTTTACTCTTTGAGATTATGTTCTTGAGATTTTGGGTTTTTATTCAATTGAAGACTTCAGATTTTCTTCCTCTAATTCTTGTGAAATTAATTACATGTATTCTTTATTGATTATCATGGATTGTTACATGAACATGAGAGGCTAATTTCCTTGACTAGGGTTATGGGAACCCTTGTGGATTAACTACGTTAAGAAAGTGGGAGATTTATCTATTTGATTGTGGCTGCATATACCTTAATCTTCTTAATATTAATTGACCTCAGAGCTCCTGTAAAAGCAAAAGTATATAAGCAATTCTGGTCAGTTCTAGTAACAGAAGCTAAAGCAACACACTTTGGTGCAAGAGCTAATAAAGAGGAAACAAGAACCTTATTTTCGACACAAGTAACCCTAGAAGAACAATCACAATGTATATGGCCAATCTGACTATAATTAAAATATCATTGTCTCCCCTTTTAACATTGACAACTGTATGGCTGACCATAAAATCTGCAAAAAGTATGTGATAGACCAAACTAAGCCCCAGCAGCTTGAGATTGAGCATTCTATGCCCTATACCCTCCACCATGATAAGAAAGATGATCACCTGACTACTTCGAGTAAGGAGTACTAGTCATAAAGAAGGAACTAGCACTCCCTCATTTCTTCTTAGGGCACTTTCCCCCATCTTTACCACTTTGCTGCTGGCCGTGACCCAAATTGAAAATCTAAATTTCATACAATAGCTCTCACCATTGTCAGCTTGCTTGTTTTGTTCTTCCTCAACCTGCTGCATACACACTACAATTCAATAAATATACTTATCCTTGTTCAACAATTCATCCTTGCTCTCTAGAATAAACTTATGGGATAACCCAAAAGAAAACTTACGCATTCTATATCTCAGACTAGACACCAACTCAGAAGCATACCTGGATTACAGATAAAATTTCATGGCATACTCCTTGACTGTCATCCTAGCTTGCTTCAGATTAACAAATTCTTTCATTTTTTCCTCTCTCAAATCTTGAGGGGAAAACAGGTCCAAAAAGGCACTACTGAAGTCATCCCACAATGCAGAGTTAACATCATCTCCCCTAGATTGTTCCCATTCATCATACCACTAGTACGCCATATCCTTTTATTGATAGGCAGCAAAATCTACACCTTCAACATCTGAAGCATGCATAACTCAGAAGATCTTCTCAATCTCATTAGCAAAATCTCAGGGATACTCCTCATCCTTAATACCAATAAATGATGAAGGACTCAACCTCATGAATTTTCCAACCTTTGTGGCCTCAGAAGATGGACTACTATGCTCAGATTAAGAATCTACCAGCTAAGACAACATATGAATAGTCTAACAAAACTCAATGTTCGTCACATCAGCCTGGGGAGTTCGAGAAGGGCTAGAGGAATTTGGTGGAAATCCAAGAGGGAAATGAGGAATTGGATCACTAAACCGGGTATGAACCCTATAAATAGGGTAAGTCCCATCAATAGTATCCCTAAGTTTAACAGAGAAGTTTCCATGATCTTCAAATCTTCTAGGAGGCATGATCTGAAAAAGTGAGCAAATGGGAATTAAAGAAATCCAAGACATTAGACTCTATAGCTCAAAATAGAACAACAAGAAAGGGAACCTTTCCTAATTGTCTCGTAAACTCTCTTATAAGTGTGGCACTCTACACACCCATGAAAGAGACTCTACTTAACACGGCTTTGTAGATACCCAATTGACCATAAACCTAAGCTTTGGTACCAACTTTGTCATAACCCAAACTAGTCCCTAGCTGTGACAGGTATATCAAGTCCCATATGGACCATAGATCACCCCCTTCACCTAACCTAGCTAGCATAAAAAGTTTAAATACTGGATGAATTCAAAATATACAACAAGATAATGAAAAATAAAACTAATATTTATTCATTATATGTTAATACCATCCATTAGTAACCTGACAAGCATCTGTCACCAAATCAATCTACCAAACCACCCAAGTTCACAGTAATCCAACAAAACCTCTACAAACTTGAAATAAATAAAAAGTCGAGAAAAGCCCCCAGCAATAGTAAAAATAAAATCTAAACAAAGTATAATACATAGGAAGAAAGGACCATAAAATGAAGCCTTCCAAAGTATGGATTCTCACCACTTCAATGTCAACTCATGAACTAACTTGAGCACCTGATCCCTGCGTGGGAAAAGTAGAATAGGTTACGATACCTGTATCTTATAGGGATACAATATTTGCAGATGGTTAGAAGTTAGAGTGCTAGCATGTAACTCAGGGATAGAGGAATAAAATATTTCCATGATAATAGTTCAAAATCAGTACAACATCCAAAATATGATATCATATGAATCACACACATAAATATATAAATATACCCTCACATCTCAGGGTAGGGAACAAGGCTTAGAATAGACTTTGAAAACATTAACCTGGGATATGTAGCATAACCATAATATAATAATGTAGCCATAGGTTATATGGGCCCAACAATCTCCTAGCTGGAAGGGACTTAATGCGTGTAGCCGTATGAGCCAGAGAATATCCATATTCGTATATTCCTTCATGAGGGACTCGAACCTCCCAACATAGTAAAGGTGACTTATGCACCAATGTATAAAATATAGAAACTCGAACCTCCCATTCATATATTTATTTGGGGGACTCGAACCTGCTAGTCATATAGACACTGACACGTACTTACAGTCCAAAACTAAGTCCCTCAACAAGCCCGAAACAAACTTTTTTATCCTAACCCTCATGACAGAGACCAACTTTGGAGCATAGTAAGACAA
>NW_025868196.1:0-1258 GCF_002878395.1 Capsicum annuum
AATCTTTTGCTAAGACATTCACATTGGCTAGCCGTCCAATGGTTGTGCCTCCCCATGCTGATAGTGGATTCCTGTTCAATCCTCTTGGTGATCATTGTTATACTCCTAAGCCTACTTTTAAGTTAACTGGACTACCAAAATTTCTTAATAAGAAGCTTGGTGTACTTGAAGAGTGCAGAAAATTCTACAAAAAGTTCCTTAGGACTTGTAGGTAAAGAAGATGTTACATACAAAGACTGGGGCATATCTTCATGTGTTAACCTTCCTCTAATTCTTGAGATGTTGAAATTTGAGGAGCAATATAAACATGAGGAATTCGTGAAACATTTGGGATAATATTGCAATCAATTGAGGGAAACTGGAGGGAACAAAAATGAAAGATGCAACTGCTATTGTCGTTGGAGAATGGGCATGCCCAAGAAGACCTCGTCGTCATTACCATCAGTCTCAAGCCAAAGTTCATACCCAAACTCTCTATAATCCCTCCCAAAATCCATTATACTCTATTTCTCCACCTTTATATCTAGTATACTGCGTAAAACCATATGTTCAACTCCCTTCTTACTCAGAATGGTGTACACCAACTCATCAAAGTCATCCTCTAACTCCATAAAAGCCCTTCTAGGCCTGATTGTCGATCCAAGCCAAACAATGAAATGAGGCAAAAGTCGAGAGATAGATTCACACCAATTGGAGAGTCATATGCTAGTTTATTTCAGCAATTGGTACAGTGGGGCATAATCACTCCTCTCTTTAGACACACTCTTAATCCCCGTTCAAGAAATTTTGATCATAATGTACGATGTGAGTATCATCCTGATGCTTAGGATTATAGTATTAAAGATTGTCGGGATTTAAAAAGAGAAAGTAAAAAGATGATTCAAGATAAATTAATTTTAGTGCAGAACATTGACAGTGAAGAAAGCTCTAGTCATGCTAATATGCAAACCAGTGGCTAAGATGTCAAGCTCAGCAATTAGAAAGTCAATCCTCTCCTTGCTAGGATGGATGTTTGGTAGTTTGTTTTGTTTCTTTTCTGTTATCCGAATTATTTCAAGGTTGTAGTTTGGGATCTATCTTGTTTTTTCCCTTTGACGTTTATGTTCAAACCCTTCTATCTTTCATTTTAACTAAATGGAGTGTCCATTTTCCCTTTGTGTTTTAACCATGTTTTTTTTACATAGTACATTTTATGTTGGCTCTGGTGATATGACATGCTTGCGGAATTTTTAGCTAGATCTTAAAATACAATTTGAGC
>NW_025868197.1:0-3601 GCF_002878395.1 Capsicum annuum
CAACTATTGATTATGATATTGATAATATATTTATACTGGTTTGAGTCCTACTATTAATTATGATAATAATGATTTATAGTAGAGGTGAAGAGGATCAATGATAGGTTGATGACTATTAAGTTGGTCATTCGGGGGTTTACCCTGAACGTGTGTAGTGCCTATGCACCGCAAGTGGGATCGGAGGGGGAGGAGAAGATGCGGTTTTGGGAGGCCTTGGAGGAGGTGGTGAGAGGCGTGCCAAGCTCGGAGAAGATTGTTGTAGCAGGAGATTTCAACGGGCACATCGGGGCGCTACCGGGAGGCTTTGGTGATGTGTATGGTGGTTTTGGTTTTGGGGAGAGAAATGAGGAGGGGGCTACCCTACTGGAGTTTGCGAGGTCCTTTGGGCTGGTGGTGGTGAACTCGGGCTTCCCGAAGAAGGACGAGCACCTGATCACCTTTTGGAGCGCGGTAGCCAGGACCCAGATTGACTTTGTGTTGCTTAGGAAAAGGGATAGGGCGTGGTGTAAGTATTGTAAGGTCATCCCGAGTGAGAACCTTTCGACCCAACATAGGCTCTTGGTTATGGATTTGGGTATAAAGAAGAATAGAAAGAGGAGAAGTAGGGAGTGTAGACCTAGAATTAAGTGGGGCGGCTTGACGCCAGTGAAGGCGTGGGAGATAGGGGAGAAGTTGGCAGGAATGGGGGTGTGGGAGTGTAGGGGAGACGTGGATAGTATGTGGGATAGGGCGGCTAGGTGCATCAGGGAGAATGCGAGTGAGGTGTTGGGGGTTTCTAGGGGCCGGGCCGGGCACCATCAGGGGGATTGGTGGTGGAATGAAGAGGTGGACAAGAAAGTGGGGACCAAGAAAGGGGCGTATGCCAAGTTGGTGGAGAGTAAGGACGAAGAGGAGAAACGGGTAAACAGGAAAGAGTACAAGCTAGCAAGGAAGGAGGCTAAGTCAGCAGTCACGGCAGCTAAGACGGCCGCCTTTGAGAGCCTGTATGCAGGGTTACAGGGGAAGGGAGGGGAGAAAAAGTTGTTTAGACTCGCAAAGGCTAGGGAGAGGAAGGGTCGTGACCTCGATCAGGTGAGGTGCATTAAGGGGGAGGACGGTAGAGTGTTGGTGGAAGACGGCCACATTAAGAATAGATGGCAGTCGTACTTTCATAGGCTCTTGAATGACGAAGGGGATAGAGCTATTGTGTTAGGGGAACTGGAGCACTCAGAGGAGTGTCGGGATTTTAGCTATTGTAGACGTTTTAAGGTAGAAGAGGTTAGACAGGCTGTTCACAGAATGCGAAGGGGTAGGGCGACAGGGCCGGATGAGATACCGGCCGAGTTTTGGAAGTTCGTTGGAGAGGCTGGTCTGAGGTGGTTGACGGGATTGTTTAATGAAATCTTCAAGACGGCAAAGATGCCCGAGGCTTGGAGGTGGAGCACCATGATACCTCTCTATAAGAATAAGGGGGACATCCAGAGTTGCAACAACTATAGGGGTATTAAGTTATTGAGTCACTCTATGAAAATCTGGGAGAGAGTGGTCGAGGTGAGGCTGAGACGGATAGTGTCTATTTCAGAAAACCAGTTTGGATTTATGCCTGGCCGCTCGACGACGGAGGCAATTCACCTAGTACGGAGGTTGGTGGAACAGTATAGGGAGAGAAAGAAGGACCTGCACATGGTGTTTATCGACCTGGAGAAGGCCTACGACAAAGTCCCTAGGGAGGTGCTTTGGAGATGCTTGGAGGTGAGGGGAGTACCGTTGGCATATATCAGAGCAATCAAGGATATGTATGATGGAGCGAAAACTAAGGTGAGGATGGCGGGAGGAGACTCAGAACATTTTACGGTCCGGACAGGGTTGCATCAGGGATCTACTCTTAGTCCCTTTTTGTTTGCAGTGGTAATGGATGTGTTGACGCGGCGTATTCAAGGGGAGGTGCCGTGGTGTATGCTTTTTGCAGACGATGTAGTTCTGATAGCTGAGACCCGAGAGGGTGTGAGCGACAAATTAGAGGTGTGGAGGCAAACCCTTGAGTATAAAGGGTTCAGGGTGAGCAGAAGCAAGACAGAGTATGTGGAATACAAGTTTAATGACATGAGGAGGGAGAACGAGGTAGTAGTGAAGCTGGAATCACAGGAGGTAGGTAAGAGGGAGAGTTTTAATTTTCTCAGGTCCGTGATCCAGAGTAACGGTGAGATTGATGAGGATGTCTCGCACCATATTGGGGCGGGATGGATGAAGTGGAAGCTCGCGTCGGGGGTGCTGTGTGATAAGAAGGTGCCGCCTAAGCTTAAAGGCAAATTCTACAGGGCGGTAGTCCGTCCGGCCATGTTGTATGGAGCGGAGTGTTGGCCAGTGAAGAACTCCCACATCCAAAAGATGAGGGTGGCAGAAATGCGAATGTTGCGCTGGATGTGTGGGCTGACTAGAGGGGATAGAGTTCGGAATGAGAACATCCGGGAGAAGGTTGGTGTGACACCAGTGGAGTGCAAGATGCGGGAAGCCCGATTAAGATGGTTCGGACACGTGAAGAGGAGGGGCATGGATGCCCCGGTCCGTAGGTGTGAGAGGCTAGCGTTGGATGGGTTTAAGCGGGGTAGGGGTAGGCCGAAGAAGTACTGGGGTGAGGTGATTAGGAGAGACATGGAGCAGTTACAGCTCACCGAGGACATGACCCTAGATAGGAAAATCTGGAGGACGCGAATCAGGGCAGAGGACTAGGGCCAGCCTGAGTCGCTAGTGTAGGGAACTACTTGGTGGGGGTTTATGCATGTTAGGAGCCCGCGTCCCATGTTTTATTATGGATCTGTGTGTTTTCCTTTGTTTTAGATTACTTATGGGTGCCGTATTTATGTTATGTAATCTTGTAACCTTGTGCTGTGCTTTACTATGTGTTTGTGTGGTACCGCGTGTCTTGAGCCGGGGGTCTATCGGAAACAGCCTTTCTACTTCTTCAGAGGTAGAGGTATGGACTGCGTACATCCTACCCCCCCCAGACCCCACCAGGTGGGAATACACTGGGTTTGTTGTTGTTGTTGTTGTTGTATACCAATTTGAATCTGGTTATTGATTATGATATTGGTGATAGATACTTGTTCGAGTTCGACTACTGATTATGATATTGATGATATATATAATGTTTCAAGTTTGACTATTGATTATGATAATGATGATATATATACTGGTTTGAGTTCATCTATTGATTATGGCATTGAGGATATAGATACCGATTGTAGTCCGATAAGGGGATATGTTCATAGTGTGACATGATACTATGGGTTCACAATAATAGCATGAGGGTTGATAGATAAGTGTTGTTTGGTTATATTCTCCTTAATTTTACCTTATAGGCTTATGGGGGCCTGCATTGAGTTATTTACTTTTTTCATAATAATTAGCTTATGGGGTCTAATCTTGTAGTTATAATTGCATGTTCCTTATATTATTGTTCTGACTTATGTATTTAATTGTGTGCCATGATGTTATAGTTATGCTTAGGTTTGCCCTTCTCTTTGACTTAGTTATTTTATCTTGTATTATATCATATTTATATCATGATTTCGCTAAGTCGGTCGATCATGCCTATTGAGTACCCGTGGTTTTGGTACTCATA
>NW_025868198.1:0-1235 GCF_002878395.1 Capsicum annuum
GGAACAAAATTATCTCGTCCTCTTACTATCAATGCTTGAAGTACCTTGAAGGCAGAATGGAAAGAAAGATAGTTTCCGATGACAAGCTATAAACTGAAGTGGAGTCATATTTTGCCGATGCAAAATTCTACTTAAAGAAGCATGTTGTGGATGAGAAAAGGGTTAAAGATGTCACCAAGAACAAGTGTGACGATCTTGCATCTAATAAGGTCATGGTAACTATCGAAAAATTCACCACCATGAAGCCTCTCTCCACTTCAAATAAAGAAAGTGTTGCTTCTACGAAAAAGAAGGCAACTCCCGTTCTTCGCTATGTACCGAAGGTAAGGAAAGAGAAATATCACCCATCGAATTCCCAAGATAATGTGCTAAAGGGGATAACCTTACCTATCAGGAAGATTGATATAATAAATCCATCCTCAAGACTTCTTGAAGAGTCTATGGCTCAAAATCTGCCACAAGATATGACACTCCCTACAAAGTATACGAAAGAAGGCTTTGACCCAAATGCATATAAGCTATTTATAAAGGCTGGATATAATCTTAATGAGCCATCAAGGTTGGGTAAAATTTTGTTGGAGGGTAAAATCAGGTAGGCACGTGAAGGCCTAGGATACACACAGCCACCTCCAATTTGCATCTCCATAAAAAAGGTAGTCGGTAATTACATCACCGTGGAAGAAAAATCCACTGCTGCTAATAAAAGACATTTTGTATTTGACCAACTTGGAGGGTCAACTGCAAGAACTTCTATGTTTGAAAGGTTGGGACCTCTAAATAAGAAGAAAAGAAACAAGAGTAAGAGGAATCGTCAAAGCACGTTGATGTACTCTTCACTTAAAATACAAAAGGATTTCCAAAGTTTGATTCCTTCTAGAATGAAGCGACAGACGGAACTCAAAATTCGGATTATATTAAATTCAAAATATTTAGTCCCAAATAAATATTGTAGATTAATATAATTGAATTAATTATTTAAGTCCAAATAGGTATGGATTTAAATAAGGCCCAATATTTATTTGGTTAGTCCATTAATTTGGGCTACAAATGATGAGTCCACTTTGCTAAGCCCAAGATATTGTCATATTCTAGAGGCCCAAATAAGTACCACGTGTCAAATGATGTGGCATGCCAAGTCAAGTGAAGGAGCCAATAGGATCGTGCCATATGTCAAACTGATGCAGCAGGCCCATAAAAGGCGCCACATCACTTAAATCTGATTGGTCAAAGGAAGT
>NW_025868199.1:0-1550 GCF_002878395.1 Capsicum annuum
TCTTTTGTTAATCCCCATTAGAGGTACTGTATTTGTTATTAAGTGGTACGGAGGTTGGTGGAGCAGTATAGGGAGAGGAAGAAGGATCTGCACATGGTGTTCATCGACCTGGAAAAGGCGTACGACAAAGTCCCCAGGGAAGTGCTTTGGAGATGCTTGGAGGTGAGTGGAGTACCGCAGGCATATATCAGAGTAATTAAGGATATGTATGAGGGAGCGAAAACCCAGGTGAGGACGGCGGGAGGAGACTCAGAGCATTTCACTGTCCTGACAGGATTGCATCAGGGATCTACTCTTAGTCCCTTTTTGTTTGCGTTAGTAATGGATGTGTTGACGCGGCGTATCCAAGGGGAGGTGCCGTGGTGTATGCTTTTTGCAGACGATGTAGTCCTGATAGATGAGACGCGAGGGGGTGTGAACGACAAATTAGAGTTGTGGAGGCAAACTCTGGAGTCTAAAGGGTTTAGGGTGAGCAGAACCAAGACAGAGTATGTGGAATGTAAGTTTAATGACGTGAGGCGGGAGAATGAGGTAGTAGTGAGGCTAGAAGCACAGGAGGTAGGGAAGAGGGATAAGTTCAAGTATCTCGGGTCCGTGATCCAGAGTAACGGTGAGATTGACGAGGATGTCTCGCACCGTATTGGGGCGGGATGGATGAAGTGGAAACTTGCATCGGGGGTGCTGTGTGATAAGAAGGTGCTGCCCAAGCTTAAAGGTAAATTCTATAGGGTGGTAGTCCGTCCGGCCTTGCTGTATGGAGCGGAGTGTTGGCCAGTTAAGAACTCCCACATCCAAAGAATGAAGGTGGCAGAAATGTGGATGTTGCGCTGGATGTGTGGACTGACCCGAAGGGATAGAGCTCGGAATGAGACTATCCGGGAGAAGGTTGGTGTGACTTCAGTGGAGTGTAAGATGCGGGAAGCACGATTGAGATGGTTCGGACACGTGAAGAGGAGGGGCATGGATGCCCCGGTCCGTAGGTGTGAGAGGCTAGCGTTGGATGGTTTTAGACGGGGTAGGGGTAGACCGAAGAAGTACTGGGGAGAGGTGATTAGGCGGGACATGGAACAGTTACAGCTCACCGAGGACATGACCCTAGATAGGAAGGTCTGGAAGATGCGAATTACGGCAGAGGATTAGGGCCAGTTCGGGTCGCTAATGTAGGGAAGTAATTGGTGGGGGTGTATTCCTGTTATGATTCCGTATTCAATGTTCTGTGTTCCGTGTTCCATGTTTATTACGAATCTGTGTGCTTTCCTCTGCTTTATATTCCTGCATTCCTGCTTTACTCTGTTTTATATCCCTTATGGCTGCCGTATCTATGTTATGTCATCTGCTTCTGTGCTGTACTATGTGTTTGTGTGATATCTCGTGACTTGAGCCGGGGGTCTTTCGGAAACAGCCTTTCTACTTCATCAGAGGTAGAGGTATGGACTGCATACATCTTACCCCCCCAGACCCCACTAAGTGGGAATACACTGGGTTTGTTGTTGTTGTTGTTGTACTATTCATAAGTAATACACAAATGTATCCTTTTAACTTGGCCTCGG
>NW_025868200.1:0-2496 GCF_002878395.1 Capsicum annuum
AGCCTTGCATGAAACTTGGGAGAGGTTCAAGAAGAAGCTGACACAGTATTCGAACCCCACATGACAGACATACATTTGATAGAGACTTTGTATAGGGCTCTTAACTTTGTTACAAAGCCAATTGTATATAATTATGCATGTGGTTTGTTCGTTAACCGTTCTTTTAAAGATGCCTCAGATATACTGAATACGATGACCAAACAGAGTAGGGCTTGGCATACCAACGTGTCTGTGGTAGCAAGCCCCACTGTTTTTATTTGTTTGTCTATTGAATAAAGTAGGAGAGATGAGGAGTAGGATCAAGACATGGACCATCTAAAGACTCAACTAGACCTGCTCACCAAGTACTTATTATTGGGGAAGACTGAAAAAGTAAAAGCTGTGACATATCAAGACCGAGTTAATGTGGAACTAAAAAAAGTGGAAAATTATGCTAATAATCAAGGGCTTTTTGAGATGCTAGAAAAGGGAATCAATGTCAGAACATTTATGACAAGCCTGGTTACAAAGACAGGGAGTAAGGAAACTGGAGAAGCAGTAATGACATGAGTGGTTTATACGTTCCTCCTGGAAATTGGGAAGCTGCTGCAACTAGCTCTGGAAAGATGTCCATGGAGGACATAATGGAGAAGATATTGAAGGAAGTTGAGGCCACTAACTCTGGTGTGAATACCATGAAGACTTATCTGATATCCATCAATCAGTTGGTGCACTCACATTCTATAGTAATTAAATAGTTAGAGCAGCAGATGACCCAACTTTCTACTACAGTCAACCAGAGAAAGAGTGAAATGTTAATAAGAGATACGGTGCAGAACCCATGGAATGATGGCTCATGCACGGCAATTACCACTAGGAGTGGTAAGATCTAATCTAGCCCTTCAGTGGGCAAATCTGTAGATGGTGAGGTAGTTGTAAGTGAATCTGAATAAAATAACACAGTAGAGCCAGACAAGCTGAATAGTTCTACTGATGCTTTGGAGAAGGAAAAAGAGAAGGAAGAGGAAGTGGTGTTGAAAATTATCCCACAACCACCACCTTCCTTTCCTCAACTACTGAAGAAGAAGGCTAATGATGCAAAATTCAGCAAATTCATGGCAATGCTCAAGCAGTTGATAATAAATATACCTTTGGTTGAAGCACTTGAGAAAATACCAGGATATGCAAAATTCATGAAGGACCTTATGACTAAGAAAAGAGCTGTAAGCTGCAAATCAAAGAAAAACCTCCACTATTGTAGCACTATCTCTACAAGGACCTTGGTGCAAATAAAGTCGGATACAGGTGCATTTATTATTCCCTGTACAATCGTGACTATGGAATTTGCCAAGGCATTATGTGATCTAAGAGAAAACGTTAATTTGATGCCACTGACTCTTTATAGAAAGCTGGGTCTAAGAAATCCCACACCCACCAACATGAGACTAGTGATGGTGGATTGGTCAGTAAAGTGACCAGTTGGCATTCTGTATGATATGTTAGTGATGGTGTCCAACTTTTTATTCCTTACAAACTTTGTCATTCTAGATTGCAAGGTGGACTTTGAGGTGCCCATAATCTTGGGTCGACGTTTCCATGCAACCGGAAGTGTATTGATTAATTTTAGGTGAATGAGTTCTTATTCAGGTTGAACAATGAAGTGGTATTGTTTGATGTGGGTAAATCAATGATGTAACGTAAAGAAATGAGTGCGTTCTCAGTAGTTTATATGTATTATAAGGACGAATAGGATGTGTCCATAGCTGATCAACTTGTTATCGAACATTTGGCCACAGTTATGATGAATTATGATAGTAAAGGCATTGGGGAGTATGAAGAGATAGATTAAACCTTGATAGGACTGGTTTCATATCCCTATGCTCTTATAAAGATGGACTTTGATATGGCTAATTGACCAATACCACCATCCAAGCCATCAATTGAGGAGCCTCCAATGTTGGAATTGAAGAAACTACCTGGATACTTACGGTACGTGTTTCTGGGCAGCGGGAACACGCTCGTTATTATTATTGAAGCTCATTTGGGTGAACAATAGGTGAATGTAATTATTTACATACTTCAGAGACATCTTCCTGCATAAAATTAAACTTGAGAAAGATTGTATTCCAACCATATAGCACCAACACCGTCTTAACCCACCAATGTAAGAGGTGGTTAAGAATGAGATTATTAAGTGGGTTGATGCAGGAGTGGTTTACCCTATTTTTGATAGAAAGTGGGTGAGCCCAGTTCAAAATGTATCTAAAAAAGGGGGCATGCCATTGGTTGCTAATGAAAAGAATGAGTTGATTCCACTAAGGCCTGTAACTGGGTGAAGATTTTGCATGGACTACCTCAAGCTGAATTCTTGGACTCTGAAAGACCACTTCCTGATGCCCTTTATTGACTAAATTCTTGACTGATTGGCTGAAAAGGGGTGTTATTGCTTCATCGATTATTATTCTGGATACAACCAAATCTTCATTGCTCCTAAAGATTAGGAGTAGATGACATTCA
>NW_025868201.1:0-1172 GCF_002878395.1 Capsicum annuum
TTTTAAAGGGAAAATGGAGAGAATAGAAGGACGAATCAAAAAAATGAAAAGAATAATTGATGGAATGGAAGGACGAATAGAAAGTATGGAGAGCTCTATTTGCAAGAATTTGGATAACTTGATAGAGCATCCAACCTTTCCTAATCCAATTTTATTGAGTGGCCAAGCTCCACATGAGCTACTAGGTAATCAAACTAACTCTTGCACTCTAGTGAATAAGTTTAATAACCAACTAAGTGTGAATGATAGTTTGTGTTTAGGTGAGTGGAATATGCCTTCATTTTGTGATGATAATGTACAACTTGAGATTATGGATACACTAGTTGATCCACCTAGTGTTGAAGCCATTGTGGCAAGCGATAGTACATTATCTTATGGAAGTCATGAAGACCAACTTGCGTGTGAAATGGTGATCTTGAACATGTTGGCTGATTGACTAAGGATGACCCTCTAGTTATTTTTGTTGTAGATCATGCAAGTATAGAGGTAATCTTTGATCGTAATTGTAGTAGATTGGGGGTAGGAAAGTGTGTTCCCAACCCGTTCCCATAGACACTCTACCCATTTGACCCCGGAGATCATTTGAAATACGGGATGATATCTTTTGAAATGACTTGAATGTTCATGGAATGTATGCTTTTCCTATCTCCGCTTTCAAGCCTATTTGTTGTTCCAAGAAGAGTCTAAGTTTTCCGCTTGATAAGCAACTCTTGTTCCTTGTTTCTTGTCATACTTTTGTGGGTTGCCTAATTTATTCTTTCTTAGGAGGGTATTCGGGTAAAAGGGATGTTTGGTTGTATGTGAAATTTGAGCCACCTTGGCAAGATGTTATGATTGATTACACTAATCCTAACCCTCATGCCTTGAGGAACTTGTTTACTTGTCCTTCTTATTGTTTTGCAAGGTTCAGTTTCGAGGACAAATCCTTTCTAAGGAGAGGAGGATTATGCGGGTCAAAGAGGCATCTTAGCACTCAAGGACATGAAGACGTGAGTGAAGACCAGAGCTTGTAGGGCTGCCCATCCAAGGAACAAGCTATGAAGTTTTGAGAATAAGTCCCAACACTCCAAAACCATCCAAGGAATACACTACAAGGCTGCCCCTTTATTTGGGCTCATCAAGGGCCTTTTGGTCATTTTTGTAATAAGTGTTGCCCTAGTCTATAAATAGAA
>NW_025868202.1:0-1598 GCF_002878395.1 Capsicum annuum
AATCCCCTTTGTCAGACTTATGGTAAGAACCACAGGGGCATTTGCAGAGCCGGTAGTGATGTCTGTTTTGGTTGTGGCAAGCCAGGCAAAAGGATTAGGGAGTGTCTGCAGTCAAGTCTTCAGGGCCAGCAAAATCATTCTACAGCTCAGTCCAGTCGTCTAAACCAGTAGGGTGCCATTTTTAGTGCTACCAGTGGGCAACGCCCAAACAAAATCTATGCTCTTCAGTCCCGGTAGGATCAAGAAAATTTTCCTGATGTCGTTACTGGTATGTTACAGATTTTCCATATTCATGTTTATGCTTTGCTAGACCCAAGTGCATCTTTGTCTTTTATTACTCCATACATAGCAGGTGATTTTAAATCAGTCCCAAAGTCCTAGCAGAGTCCTTCTCAGTCTCTACCCCAGTAGGTAAAACCATCATAGCCCGGTGGGTATATACGAACTGCCCGATTATGATATCTCAGAAATCCACGTCAGCAGATTTAGTGAAGTTAGAGATGACTGATTTTGATGTCATTCTCGGCATGGATTAGATTCATTCCTACTATGCCACAGTCAATTACAGAAATAGGATAGTTCAGTTTCAGTTCCCCAATGAGCCCGTCCTAGAGTGGATAGCATTTCAGCGTTCAGGGGTCAACTTGTTTCCTACCTTCGGGCAAGGAAAATGATTTCTAAGGGGTGTGTGTATCATCTCATGCATGTTAAATATTCCAGTTTTGAATATCCCAGCCTCGAAATAGCCCTTGTTGTTAATAAATACTCATATGTCTTTCCTGAATATCTTTCAGGCATTTCTCCCGAAAGGGAAATAGACTTCGGCATAGACCTTCTTCCAGATACTCAACCTATTTCTATTCCACCATATAGAATGGCACCAGCAAAACTTAAGGAACTAAAAGATCAATTGAATGATCTCTTAGATAAGGGATTTATCAGACCCAGCATTTCCTCATGGGGTGCGCCAGTATTATTCGTGCGCAAGAAAAATGGTTCTCTCAGGATGCGTATTGATTTCCGTCAACTCAATAAGGTCATGTTCAAGAACAGATATCCTCTTCCCAGGATTGATGATCTATTCGAACAACTTCAGGGTGCCAGTTACTTCTCTAAGATAGACCTCAGATCAGGCTATCACCAGCTCAGAGTTAGAGAATGTGACATTTTGAAGACAGCTTTCCATACTTAGTATGGTCACTTCAAATTTTTAGTCATGTCATTTGGTCTTACTAATGCCCCTGCAGCTTTTATGGATTTGATGAACCGTGTGTTTAAGCAGTACTTGGACATGTTTGTCATAGTCTTCATAGATGATATTTTGGTCTATTCTCGCACAGAGCATGATTATGCATACCATCTCAGGATTGTTCTTCAAACTCTCAGGGATCACCAATTATTCGCTAAGTTTAGCAAGTGAGAATTTTGGCTAAGATCAGTAGTATTCCTTGGCTATATTATTTCTTATGATGGAATTAGAGTAGATCCTCAGAAAACCGAGGCAATAAGAAACTGGCCCAGACCCATATCTCCATCAGATATTAGGAGTTTCTTGGGTTTGGCTGGCTATTATAGACGATTTGTCAAGGTATTTTCTT
>NW_025868203.1:0-1959 GCF_002878395.1 Capsicum annuum
AGCCGACAGAAGTCCTATGCAGATGTTCGTAGAAAGGATCTCGAGTTTGAGGTCAATGACTATTTCTATCTTAAGATCTCTCCCATGAAGGGAGTGAAGAGGTTCGGCAAGAAAGGGAAACTCAGTCCCCGGTATGTCGGTCCCTTCAGAATTCTTTGTCGTTTTGGCAAGGTAGCTTATGAGCTTGAGTTGCCTTCAGATCTAGCCTCAGTCCATCCAGTCTTCCATGTCTCTTTGCTAAAGAAGTAAATAGGTGACCCAGCAGTTGTTGTCCCTATTCAGAGCATCAACATTCAGAACAGCCTCTCCTATGAAGAGATTCCAGTCGAAATCTTAGATTATCAGACTCATAGATTGAGGAACAAAGAAGTCCCTCTAGTCAAGGTTTTTTGGCGAAATCAGTCTCATGAGGGAGCTACTTGGGAAGCAAAAGTAGATATGCGTACCAAGTATCCTCACCTCTTACCCACCAATTCAGATCAAGCTCAAGGTAACAGTTCTCCTTAATCTTATTTAGTTTCACGTTCATGTTTCAAGTATAAACTTGGTACCTATTAATTATTTCATACTCAGTCATGCATTCATGTGTCAGTTGTCTGTGCATCAGATATGTACGAGTTCAGTATGTTTAGCATGTCAGTTATGAGATCAAGTTTCAGTTCTTCATATTCAGTTTAGGTTCTAATGCCTCGTATCCCTTCTCAGTAAATTTTCATTCAAGGATGAATGTTCCCAAGGGGGAGATATTGTAATACCCCGCATGTTTCTAAGCTAGGAAGTGAATAAGTATTCCTACGTACAAAATCTCCTATCCTATGATTCATACTTGAGTACATGACTTACAATGAATATCCTAGTGATAGGATAGCTTATTGCATTAAGCATGTTCATATGAGTCACTTAAGGTAATACAAGCTAAGAGTTTTTGAATCCATCTAGTTTTAGTGTTCGATTTTGTAAGGGTCATCTTTGAACAAGTATAACTCGATGTTAATGTGGTATTTTGGCTGATTTAGACCCACCAAATTGTAGAGAATCGAATTAGATTTCCAAAGATACCAATTTCGCCTTAATCCAATACCCGAGCGAAAAGTTATACCCATTTTCGTGAGAGACAGTAAGGATAGGCGATTGGTTAGGCGCCGCCCAACCCAAACATAGGCGATTGGTTAGGCACCGCCCAACCTAGCTTAGGCAAGCACTTGGGCGCCGCCTAAGTCAGTTCTAGGTGCCAAAAACACTCCGTTTTGAGTTATTTTAAGGGTAATTAAGTCTTTTAACACTCCTTACACGTCCCTAAATTTAACCCTACGAAATATATAGCTTCTAAACACATTACAACCCTATTATCATCTCAAAGCTCATCATCCAAGAGCACTAAAGGAGAAAAAAAACTAGGGTTGCGTAACTAATCTTGAAGATCCGATTTCATGAAAATTCCTCCATCAATCATCAAGAATCTTCCTTCTAAGGTATGCGTGAGTTGATTTATGGATCCCTTTCATCCATAAAGCTCAAAAACCCTCTTTTTCATTATAAAGTATGATTTTTATATTATTGGGTGTTGATGATCATGTTGTTGATATTGGGTGATTCTCAAGATGGAATCTTTATATGTTTTTTTGAATTTCATGATATCATATGAGTTGGAAACATGTAAATTTGGTTGTTCATGATGTATAATTTGATGATTTCACCTATGCTTAAGATGTGCATGTAAGGTATTTGATAAAATGCCTAAGAAACTAGAAATCATGCAATATAGCTAAATTGTGACTAAGTGAAGGATTCATGATATGCCCTTACGTTCCAATGACTTCTATGATGATAATGTGCCTTGTAAATGTTGTTGGAATACTCATGAACTATTCTTATGAGATTATGCTATGTTTACTTGCAAATCCTACTTATGTACAAGATATATGATAACCATGCAATCCACATGAACTTCCATGCTAT
>NW_025868204.1:0-4472 GCF_002878395.1 Capsicum annuum
AAAGTAAATTGTGTCATCATTTATGACATCTTCTGATAGAAACTTTACTTTTTTTTTTGAAACATACGATGTACGTTCATTGGATGCGTAAACGTCAAATTAAAAAAATCAAAAGTGAAAGGATATATTTGTTTATCTAATCTTTTATTTGAAATTTTTGCATATTAATATTTTTTATTCACCATTCATAGCCATCTTTCATTACTTTAATGTACTACACTATTCTACGTTTGATTTTAATATTTTAAAAATAAATATAGGTTGCGGACGTGATGATATTCCTTGAGATAATATTTTCAAATGGGAATTGAAGTCTTCATACGTTGTGATTAATTTAATCAATCTTTATCTCCACAATATCATTGTATGAAATTTTAATAAAAGTTGATGTGAGATATTTTTCAATTAGTCCTCCTGAATGAATTATACTAAAAAATATATGTAAAATTAGACATGCACGATTACCTTCTTCTAGGATTGATGTGCATTACCACAATAAATTGCCTTATAATAGCGATTTTCTAAAAAATATTTATGAAGTCTTTAAATTTCCCCACAATGACTGCACTCTTTAATCTAAAGATTTTAATTTGAAATATTTTGTTTTAAGAATGGCTCAAGTCATTTCCTTTGATAGCTAAACTTCGTGACTTATAACTCCATTTTCCTCATAACTACTCTTAACTCCACTTTAATCTAAGAGTTTCTACTCTTCCTCTTTTACTACAACAAGTTATGTAATGGAATTACAACATACTTTTGTGAATGAAGTTACGATCACACCAATATGCATGGATGGACTAAGTTCTAACACCCCTGGAGGATATGTTCCTTCACTCAACTTTAATTTTATTTCTATTATTTGAATTGCTAGGCATAATATAGTTTAATTCATTCTAGGTATTATGTTAACCTATTTTCCGGACTATAATGGATATATTAATACAACACTAACTCCGAGCTCGACCTGGGACCAAAATCTAACCTCGGCTTAACTCGGGACCAAAATTGACCCCCACCCTAACCCTAATCCCAACCTCAACGTAGAATCGAACCCCAACCCTAACCACCTTCAACCTAGGGTCTAACCTGACTTAGACTCGGGAACAGACCCCCGATTAGGGGGTAACGGCAGCTTTTGGATTGTAGGTCGAGGTTGGTAGGTAGGATTTGGCTGATAGTGTGAATGGTTGGTGGGGATGCGTTGGTGTGATTTTTTCTAATCTGGAACATATTTTCCATCCAAATTTTTAAGAAAAGATTTTTTCTATTTACAAAAGTGGAGTGTAAATATGATGAATACTCATATTCTATCTATATATTGTCATATTTTTATTGGTTAAAAATGTATTGAACCCTATAAAGTGATTCAACTCATCATAACATAATAAGTTAATGAGTTGATTTTGTGAATATGGATTGAAATTATCAGCTCTAGTACAACTAATTAGTTTTATTCTATGCAAAGATAAATTCGGAGTTTTACATTAATTCCACACATAACGGTACTCGAATGACAAAGTCAGTAATCCAAAATGTGCAATGGACGAATTCATCAGTAAGAAGTGTTGTGCGAAACTCTTACTTTTTGGAATGATAATAATAATAATTTTTAAAGACTCAAATGTTTATAATAATTTGTTAAGACTCAAATATATCAATATTAATTTTTAAAGACTCAAGTGGCAAAAGTAACATATTACTACTAAGTAGAAGAGTGAAGAAGCACACACAAGTTCGTCAACATGTGCCCTTCTTGTCATTCTTCTATATGGTAAGGTCATTTCTGTTATTTTATTAGTACTGTCATTTTAAAGATATTATACAACTTTGCTTTGTGTGATTGTACTTTTCCAATTTTGAACAAAAAGATCAGAGCATATTCTACTTATTACTGCTTGGGTAACCAACAACTTTTGCTTATTTTTCTATAGTGTGGGTCCCAATTTGATATTTTTTTTTCCCTTTGATTTCTCTTGCCTACAATGTTCACTAAAATACATTTTTCTTGAAATTACACATTGACTGAAATTATATATTATTAAAGATTATTCTTATTTATTTCTAATTAAATATTATAAATTATTTTTGTATTAAAAAATTAATAATATTTAATAAAAAATAAAATTGATATTTATGATATATTTACTTCGACTTCTTCAATCGTGATTTTATTATATCATTACTGATTAATTATATATAAGTCATTATCTACGTATTAGACAATTAATAATATTTAATTAAAAAATAGATATTTATGACATATCTGCTTCAATTGTTTCAACCGTAATTTTACTATATCGCCACTAATAAATTATTATAAGTCATCTAAAAATTAAGAAATTAATAATATTTAATGAAAAAGATAAAAGATGATCAATTAATGTTTTAAATTCATTTGACATTAGGCTCACTTAATTTTTTCACAAGTATTTTTTATAGTAATTTTATTATATCACTTCTAATTAGTTATTATAAGTCATTTTCTACTTCACTACTTCAATTCTAATTTTATCATATTACCTCTAATTAATTATTATGGTCATCTAACCATTGTTCCACATAAATTGAAGTAGAAGAAAAAGTATTTAGAATAATTTAAAACATAAATTATTTTTAAAATATAATTAGAGAAAGAATTCCAAAAATTTCAAAAATCATTATAACCCGATAAAGAAAGAGTAGAGGTAGGACCCCATATCAATGGCACAAAATTTTGGATAAATAAAATAATATATATTATTTAAAAATTACATAAAAAGTATTATAAATTACAATAATTAACAATTTAAAATACCTAACAAAAAATTAACTTGCTATGTATTTCAAAAAAATACTATGAATCACAATAATTAACAATTTAAAAATTTTAAAAGAGATAAAATATTTGGGTGACACTCGAAGTTATATCAGTGTCGCTTAAATTGAAATAGACGAAAAAGTATTATAGATTAGAATAATGAAAACTTAAATTATTTTATATAATTAACTATCAATGCCGCAAAAGATTGGGCAAAGAGAATAACATAAATTATTTAAAAATTACATAGAAATATTAAAAGTTACAGTAGTTAACAACTGAAAATATTTAAAAATATATTAAAATATGATTGATTATGTAAATTTAATTTGTATCACATAAAATTATTCAGAAACGCGAAGAAGCAGTCACCTACTTCTTCCGTGATTTTACTGTATTACCCTTAAACAATTATTATATGTCATTTATGTATTTATAAATTAATAACATTTAATAAAAAAAAAAGTAAAATAGACAATTATGACATAAGTTTCAGTTGTTTCAATCATAATTTTACTAAATCACTCCCTAATCAATTATTATAAGTCATCTAGGTATTAAAATTAATAATATTTAATAAAAAAAATGATAAATTAACTCTTGATGTTTTAAATTACTTTGACATCTTATATGAGACCACTTAAATTTTTTTGCACAAATATTTTTATAGCATTTTTGTTATATTGCTTCTAATTAGTTATTATAAGTTATTTAATAAATGTCTGATTTACCACATCGTGATATTTGGTTGGATCTTACGTATTAGAAAATTAATCATGTTTTATAGAAAAAGTAAATTAGACATTTATAACATGTCTGCTTCAACTGCTTCAATGCTACTTCAATCGTGGTATATGATTGACTTTCGAAATTATCTCAGTGTCACGTAAATTAAAATAGAAGAAAAGATATTATAAATTACAATAGTTAAAAATTTAAACTATTTAATAAATATAACTGATTATCAATGTCCCAAAAATTTGAACAAGAAGAGTAACATATACTATTTAAAAATTACATACCAATTATAATAATTGAAAAATTAAATATCTAAAAATAAATTAAAAATATGATTATCTAAATTATAATTGTATCATATAAATTGAAACAGAAAATAAGTATATAAAATAAAAGAACCCAACGTGAATGGATAACTACTATGATGCAATTGGCGATTAGAATACAGAATGAGTCCACTTAAAAGACAAAATATCAAAATGAAAAATCTAATAGAGTCGTCAGACTATGATTTAATTAAAGTGAGAGAAACTATAACTTCTTCCAATTTTTATTCATCAATCATAGCCGTCTTTCTTGACCTTATTAATTTACTCTGCTCTTTAGTTATAGATTTGTCCATTTTAAGTTGAGTTGTTTATGTAAGAATTCTAAATGAGATCCACTTTGATTCACCGAAAGGGTAACATTAAATTAAAAGAATTTTCATTTCTTTTAACGGGTGAATACATCTATGCTCTATGTAATTTTTTTTTTTTTAAATAATGAAGATATTATATCTATAATCTACATCTATATCTATCAATAATCTATAATCTATCATATATAATCTATAATCTATATTTATAATCTATATATAAACTATAATCTATATCTATAACTTTCTATTTTTTTTTTCTTTTTTTTATATATACATAAAATATTATTCGACTTT
>NW_025868205.1:0-2798 GCF_002878395.1 Capsicum annuum
TCTATATTTTTCACATAAGTTTCTATACCATCGTTGTAAAAATTTTATTCTTGCTCATAACGTATCTACTATTTTTGCTTCTTCCCAACTTTTTATTATTTTTGAACTAAATGGCTCGGGTAATTTATTAAAATATAATTTTCTTATTTCTTTACTTTCTTCTATACTATATGCTCCTTTGTAATAATATTCTTTAAATGCGCAAGTATATTCATCTATATAACACATATTACATATTGCTAATTTTAACATTAAATTTCTATTTGTATCTTTTTTTTCATCTTGTTCCTCTTCGATTGTTGTCGTACTACCAAACTCATCTTGTATAGCTGTTTCATATTTTTTTAATAATTCTATAGGTGTTAGTTTAGTTTTTGTTGATGATGTTCCTTCTATAGGTTTATTAGTTCTTAATACTTTCTTGCTATTTTCGGTTAAGTTTGAAAACTATAGTTTTACTGATCCTATTAGTGTTCTTTCTATATATTCTGGTGCATCTGTTATATTTATATTATTATCTAATAATTGTTTTGTCATATATCCTATCCATAATTGTATTATTTTTTCTGTATCTATTACACAGTCTAGGTCTAAAAAGTTATAATTTTTATTAATTATTTGTTTTGGTGTCCATTTGTCATATTCATTATATTTTTTAAACTTATTCTTATAATATATAGGTTTTGGTATTATATTTTCATCTTCTTTTTTATCAAGAGTATTTATTTCTGTGTGGGTACTTTCTTCATTAATTTCGTTTTGTTTTTCATTGATTTCTAAATTTTTTGTATTTGTTAATATTTCTGTATATGTTTCACTATCTTCGGAATCATAATTATCTGTCTCTGTCTTTTCAACATCTATATTATTTATTTCTAATTCTTTGTTTTTTATTTCCAATTTTTCCTTAAATTGATTTATTTCGTTCAGTAATTTCTGTTCTCTATCTTTTTCTTCTTTTCTTTTTGTCTTTGTTCATACAGCTCTTTTAACATTTGTAGTTCTTTTTCTAATTCAGCAATCCTACTATTTTTAGTTTCTTCTATTTTTCGTATTTCTTCCGTGGTTTGTTGTTTTATTTTTTCTATTTCCTTTTTCCTATCTATCTCTTCATTTTCTTTTTCTATTCGTACCATTGCTGTTAATTTATCTTCTAATTTTAATTGTTCTTTTTCTAACATTAGATATAAATGTTCACCTATTTTCTTATATCTTCTTCCTAGATTAGAAAATACTATTTTTATTTTTGATCCTTCGTGGTTTTCATATATTTTTTCATCTATTATAAATTCTTCTTTGTTCATTTTATTGTGAATAGTTCATGTTGATATATATATTCTAAACTATATATTTGTGATTCTAATTTTGATATTTCATCTTTTTGTGTATCTATTGAGTTTTTACTAACTCCGGCAAATATATTATAATGTAGTCTTTTTATTCTTATTTTTAATTCTTTACGTTTTTCAGAAATAATTTGTTTTAATTCTTTGTATTGTTGTACTTTTATTCATTTTAAATTATATTTATAATATCTTGGCGGATATCTAAATCTTATTTTATCATAATTAGGTGATATGTGTTTCATTCTTCTAGATTTTAAATGGATTATTAATTTTGATTCAATACAAGATATTAATGTAATTAAGTAGGCTAATCTTTGTGGGTTTTCTTTTGTTTTATTTAGACTTATTTATTCTGAATAATTACTAATTAAAGATTCTTTAATTTTTCTAAAAGCTTCTCTATTTTTAAATGGTCTTCGCATAATTAATTTAATAATTTATAGGTAAATTCTAATAACTCTAACATAAATTCTAATAACTCTAACATAAATTTTAAATAAAACAAAAGAAAACCCACAAAGAATAATATGTTCTTCGGTCACTATTAACATGGTAATCCGGATACTTTTTCCCATAAACAGCGCCTCTACTCTGGTTACTCCCCGCCACGGCTTCTTGCCTCATTGGTTTCACCTTTAGGATGGCATAGTCCTTAGGGATCTTTCTCCGTTTCCTCTTTGTTAATAAACTTTTTAACATATTATTCTTCGAATAATTCTACTATAAAGTAACTAATATGAATTTATTTTATCATATCATGATTGTTGGGAATTATGAATTTAGCTATTCATAATCATAAATAAATATACCTGTTCGGGTAGTTTTGATATTTTTGAAGTTTGTTCCTCCATAGCTTTTTCCATTGAAATATGTTTATTTAATTAACTGAGTAAAATATTTGTTGTGGAATGGAGAGAGTGTTTGCTTCAACGCATGCAGGCCTGCCTTTGCAATGCGTTCGGCTCTCTTTATTTATAGAATGAAAAGAAACTTTACAATCCAATCTTTACATGTTTTTAAAATGTAAAACTAAAAAGTCAAAAAGGGAGGCTAGGCTACTAACTAGTCTACTAGCCTTTAATTTCCTACAAACCTACAAATCTACTTTTACGTAAAGTCTAAACTTTGTACAATAATTCAACAATAATAACACTTTGTACAATAATTCAACAATAACTTGTCTCCGCTGATTTTGTCGTATCTGCTATATCTCCATTATTGCTTCTTATCTTATCTTTCCAGTTGGCATTTTGTCTTCTTTTATTCTAGATGTACTTCTGGAATAATATTATCTTCTCCATTACACCTTGAACATTGGTGATTTGGATATTTGTGTCCAATTATTTTACAATATCTTGTCAGTAGTCCATCTGAAATAAATCCTTTTTTAATTGCTCTTGCGGTAGATTGTTTTTCTGGGTTGAGTAGTGTCATTATCCATTGTCTGACATC
>NW_025868206.1:0-3878 GCF_002878395.1 Capsicum annuum
ACTTAGCTCAGATCATTTCAAAGACAATCCACAACAAAATAATTTCAGTAATATATAAATATATACATCGGGAGCCATCATGCTTCCCATCTATCAAAATCAACCACGTTGTGGATTTCTTTCACACTCGAGTTCAAAATATCTCAAATATTCAACATCAACGTACTTATAACACACTTTCTCAAAAAAATACAATTTTCAATGGGGATTCATGACCCAAATATCAAAATCATGATAAATATTGTTCAAGATTCATGCTTTATATCTCCACACATATAAATTCATCTTTCAAAATCATAAACATCAAAATTTCATAATAATCATCATAAGATATGGGTTCATGCTTCGAATTCGTAAAAATCAAATAAAAATCATGCCTTTGTAAAGAAAATTACTTTTGGGCATAAGAACGAAAGAGAGTTCTTGTTGAAAAACCCCACATACCTTGAATGATGAACTTTAGATCGATACTCGTTTTTGAGATGTTAATCGTGCCTTTGAATGATGGTTCTTGGAGTTCTTGAACTAAGAACTTGGAATCTTGAATAAATTTACAGAATTAATGGTGAACTTTGGAGGTTCTTGAAGTTCTTGAACTAGGAACTTGGAATCTTGAATAAATTTGCAGAATTAATGATGAACTTTGGAGGTTCTTGAAGTTGGATGTAGGAGCTTAGGGTTTTCTTTTTGAGGGAATTTGATGAAATATAACATATAATGCTTTTAATAGGCTTTAATATAGGGTTTGGACTAATTTTGGGTGAGGGAGGATGATTGTGTACGAAGAGTTATGATCGTTTGAAGTTGACCCAAAAATTCGATTTTGATAGGCTGAAGTAGATCGACCATAACTTTTTGCTCCAATAGACAAATTGGATGAAACCAATTTCATTGGAAAGAGGACTCGCAGAGCTTTCCGTTGATATATAGTAGATCACCCAAATTATTATGTACAAGGAGTTATGATCGTTTAAAGTTGGAGAAAAAATACGCTAGGCCTCAGTACTTTTTCCTGCACGTTTTACTGTTCACTACTATTCACAGTTCGATCGGAATGTTCATAACTCGTCGCTCGGGTGTTCGTTTTGGATTATCCACATATCGTTGGAAATCTTATTAGATACTCTACGCAATGGTGGGTCATAATCTAAGACATTCCACATGAAAAATTTATAATTCATTCTAGAAGATAGAACCCAACACGTTTACGCACAAAATTTCAACAAAAAATTTCCCGGGGTATTACAAAAGTACTTTCTATTTTAGGTTTTCTTGAGAAGTTAGGATTCTATTTTGTGGGATTGTAAGAACATTTCTTATACAAACACAATGCTCGGGAGAAGATTTTTAGAAATATTGACTGATAATGAGGTTAAATTATTGTAGATGATGGTATGTATTAGAATAGTTGAACGTCCTTTATATTTGTTATTAAGTTGTATGTTTTTAACTGTATAAATTAATCATTTCTAACAGGTAAAGACAGTTGGTAGTTATTTGTACTGTGTGTATGAATCAGGAAGGAGGTACATTATTGATATTGATCATGTTACGTGTAACTGTTGTCGGTATCAAATTGATGAAATACCATGTGCACACACAATTGCCGTTTTGAAGAGTATAAATGTTGATGTAAAAGAGTATGAACGTTACTGCTCAGAATTGTACAGGCCAAACACCATTGTCAAGACGTATGAACTCCTCATAGTTCCTATGCCAGACATGAAAGATTGGATTATTCCAGAATCTGTTGATGCCGAAGAAGTTTTTCCATCCAAATACAAAAGACCTCCAGGGAGGTCAAAGAAAGGAAGACATTTGAAATCTAGTGAATCACTTACTGCAAGTTCAAATCATTGCGATAAATGCGGAGTGTAGGTCACAATCGTAGGACGTGCGGTTTCTTCTCAAAAGAAAGTTGAAGATGTTAGTTTGTTGTTCTAAATGCTTATTGTTAGTTTGGTTATAATTGAATAATCATTTTATTTTATTTTTTGTTGATTTGCTTGTTGAAGTTTATTTTATGTTTTTAATTGTTATGTAATGTTTACTTATTAATGAATGTTTGACATTTTCATAATCAATTAATACAGTTTTCAAATATCATATTTTGTTACTTTACTGATCATTATTATAACGTAGTAATATGAAGATATAGGTGATTATCTACTATGTATAATACAGTTAACAATAACCTGTCTTATATATATTATGTATGATATACTATTAATGTTAAAGTAAAAGCATTTAAAAAATATAAGAACTAGCAAATTTTAAAGTAAATTATTTTGTGTATGAGTATGGATTATACATTAAGATTATGTATCATATTACAAAATATTCTTTTTTTCTTATCAGTAGTACGTCTAATGGCTGATACATTAAGTACGTTTACAATTGACGATCTAGTATTATTCTTCTTAAATATTTTTAAATACTACAGTTGTTTTCAATTAATCAATGAAAGAGTGTCAACATGTATGATGTTATCTAATAAATTTATCAAAAATAATTTGACGCATACGCAATGTATAATTAACTGATAATACAATATTCATACTGAAAAAAACACAATGTTTTATATATATATAAATCATTATTATGTAATTCCTTGCTATACATTGTTAGTAATATTAGGTTAGGCAAAATGACTAATTAGCAAACAATATAGAATCAGCACAATATAGTGTATGTAAATGTAAAACAGTCTTCAAAGCATGAATATCTATTAGAACAAAAAATAGCATCCATATAATCTAAACTAAAAAACAATATTTAAAAAACATTTCTGTATATAACTGTTTACCAGCAACAACTTAAAAATGAATTAGAATGTTTTAAGAAGATGCTACTCTAAAGTAACAATTGCACTTTCATCAGGTGGTTGGAGAAAAGTATTCCTTGAGCGAGGAGCATCGTCATTATCACTCGTATAACTTTTCTTTGTCTTTGTCACTTCGTAATGCCATAGTAACAAAGCATACCGTGCACGTTGACTTGCAGCTTCAAACTCACATGAATACACTTGCTATCCTTCACTCAAAATTTCTGCATATGCCACAAAGATCCCGCAGTCCCTGATTTGATAATAAAATGAAAGACCAATACATTTATGAATTTACCATGATTATACATGTTAAAATTAAAAAAATAAAAGCTACTTACAAACTATCAGACGCTTGCAGTGAAATATTTTAAACGTATTCAACATCAAATGGGTTGTGACTAATCTCACCAGTTTGCAGACCAAACTTCCCTTCGTACGCTTTAAGTGTTGACCATTCAATGCTTTCAGTCTTTTCAAAGAAATCACTATCCGACAAGTAAGTAGGCAGCATGACTGCTAATTTTTGTATTTCGATTGGTGGTTCGCTTTTCCTTTTAGTTGACAATGAGTCATACACACGTATCACTCTCCCCTTCAATACAATTATACCCAACACCCAGTGATATTCTTTTCCATAGTTAACATGAACATATACCTCATCAACCATATGTCATGGTAATTCCGCAGGAATACAGAATTCATTAATTATAGTAGTTATAGTGATTTCATTTGTAGCCATAATAATAACTTATGTGTAGTCTTCTTGCGTGGATATCTGATCTGTTTTAATTGCTGAAAAATATCGTTCGTATGTCTTATTGATATATGTTTTGAAGAAGCAGCTGGTTGTCATATATCTATAAGTATCATACTGCTGCAACTTTGATTATTTTCTCAAGTGATAGAATATCATATGTAAGTGCTATATGTTAAAAATGGTAAGAATATGTTAAATACTTCAAGAACATGAAGGTATGATCTGTTACCATTACATGTATGAAATGTGATTATACATCACACCACATGTATGATATTTAATCATACAACAGAT
>NW_025868207.1:0-1164 GCF_002878395.1 Capsicum annuum
TTTTTGAAACAAATTTTAAATATTTTGTCACTTAGATAATAAAAACCTTTCAAACTTAAAATTTAAAATTAATCTTTTTGTTGAAAAAAGGGGTGTGACACTTAGGTTTTTGAGGAGGTAAGGGTATCCCAGTTTAGAAGGTGGAGCCTTCTCTTCTCAGTACAAGTGCCCCAAACAAAATCGCTCTTGGCTTTGTTAATCAGTTCATTGATTTGGCTGGGCGTCTTGATATAGTGCATGATATGGGAGGGAATGCTACTCAAGGTAGCTTTTGCAAAGGTAGTTCTGCCAGCCATGGTCAGGAATTTGGACTTCCAAGCTGCTAGATTGTTATTTAGATTGTCTGTGATAAATTGGAAGTTGCTATTCCTGGGTTTTTGGTGGAATATTGGATACCCAAGGTATTTCCTAAACTCATGGCTGGGCTGGATACTCAGGATTCCTAAACAAAGGGTTGCATCCTCCTCAGAGCAGTTTTTGGAAAAACTTGGAATTGTTAATGGTTTGTCCAGAAGCTGGCTAAAGATGCTGAGAAGATTGACAATTGTTTGGCAGTTTATGGCATTAGCTCTAGACATAAGGGTGAGGTCATCAACAAAGAATAGATGTGAAAGTTTTGGCTCTTCAGGTAATATGCTTATGGGGTCCAATTTTTGGCAGAGACTTTAGCATTTATGCCCTAAAGAGTGTTTCCATGCAGAGGGTGAAAAGGTAGTGGGACGTGGGATCCCCCTGTCTGATACCTTTGGAGGGGGTGAAGAAGTTGGTCTTCCTTTCATTAACAAGGATAAATATAGAAGGAGAGGAGACACAACACATGATTAGATTAGTGAGGTTTTGGAGAAAACTAAAGAATTAGCGTGTGTCCTTTACGAAGGACCATTCTAGCTTATCAAAACTTTTTCCAAGTCAATCTTGAGAATTATGCCTGTGAATTTACCTCTCATTCTGGAGAAGTGAGAGAGATATTCTTGAATAATGATTGCATGTTCAGAGACTCTTCTCTTAGCTAGAAAACTTGCTTGGCTGGAGACAATAATGAAAGGAAGGAAGGGTTTGATTCAGTTAACAATGACTTTGGTAACAATCTTGTATCTGGTGTTGCATAGGCCAATTGACCTAAATCTTTTAAGGGAGGGATCATTGGGGTACTTAGGGTTGAGA
>NW_025868208.1:0-1610 GCF_002878395.1 Capsicum annuum
CTTCAGGATAAGGTGTAAGTCCTATTCGTGTTTTCCCATAATGAGGCTATATTAACCTGTTGGGCTGGACCTATTGCTACAAATGTGATACTGAGCAATAAATATCAGTGCGGACAGTTACTAATAATCTGTAGATCATTAATGGGGAAGTAGAAAGTAGTACAAAACAAGAAAGAACCAATACGCTTTGTATGCTTTATTTTTGTAGGGGATAATGCTGTTGAAACCAACCACGGGCTTTATCTTGTGTACATGAATGCTGGGACCAATCCATTTGAAGTCATTAACCAGGCTGTGAAGTAAGCTCCAACTTTCTGAGATCTTTCTGATTTCAATCACAAAATAACTACAGTATGTTTGCAGGTGAAGTATTTGTTGAATAATGTCATTGGTACTTAACTAGCATGACTCCAACTAGCAATTGATGCGTCCGTTTCTAGATTGTGTAAATATTGTGTTTTGTTCCTTTTTTTTTTCCCTCTCTGCAGATCTGTTGAGCAACACTTGCAAACTTTCCATCACAGAGAGAAGAAGGAGGTAAGTTGTTGCTTTCTTAGTTATTTATTGTGAAATCGGTCGGACCATTATTTGGAGGGGGCCTGTTCATATCTTCTGTTGATTTCATGTAGCTGCCCTCAATTATTGATTGGTTTGGGTGGTGCACATGGGATGCCTTTTACACTGATGTCACAGCAGAGGGCGTCGAGGATGTCCTCAAAAGGTAATTTGACTGTTCCATAGTACCTCAAAAGGTAAAAACTGTTCCATAGTATTTGTCTAGAGACGTCTTTTGGTCAAACTGATTCATGTTAATTCTTTTATTACAGCTTATCCGAGGGTGGTGTTCGTCCATGTTTCCTGATCATTGATGATGGTTGGCAACAGATTGGCAATGAAGCACCAAAGGACACTAATTGTGTAGTACAAGAAGGAGCACAGTAAGATTTCTTGCTGTGCTTAATTATTATTTTACTGTAATTTGATCTAGTAAATTAAATTGCATGCATGATCTCCCATGTTTGTTTTGTAGGTTTGCCAACAGGCTAACTGGAATCAAGGAAAACAAGAAGTTCCAAACGAAAGGCCTGAAGCATGTAGTAGAGGAAGCCAAGAAACAACACAATGTCAAGTAAGTTTGCAACTTCTGATCTTTGTATTTTATAAAATGTCTAAAAGTTGCAAATGCCACTATACGTTTTTACTTAATAGCCCATTTGGCCATGAGAATTTTTTCACTTTCCGGAAAAAATATTCACTTTATGCCAATTTTCACTTGGAGTTGTATTTGGGAAAGTGAAAAACAAGAAAAAAATGTTTTCACTTTTTGCCATCTTCCTTCTCTCACAATGTCAGAGTAGAAGTCGATCGAAAATCGAAAGAAACAATCTACTCAAACCCTAATTCGTTTGAGAGAAGAAAGAGAAAAACTTTTGATTTCTGTAATGGGTCTACATGTATATATACATGATACAGTTGGGCCGGGTCGGATGATTTACAAGTAAAAATAAGAAAGGCCCAACTGATGTAATTGATGAGTAGCCCATTTCAGCTAATATACATCAGTCCAAGACTAAAAAGGAAAAATGTATATACATGCAACTATATGTAAC
>NW_025868209.1:0-1466 GCF_002878395.1 Capsicum annuum
ATATATTTTGCCCATATTTTAGCCTAGTTTCGAGAACTAATTATCTATTTCGTACACTTTTAGTCCTTTTTCCTGTAAATGAGCTAACAAATGTGATTAGGAAAGTTTCAGGTATAAATGATGCAAAATACAGCAATTTATGGCTTACTTGACGCAAAAGAAAGCTCACAAACGAGATGGAAAGGAGCTGGACGCATAAAGGACTAAATCTGCTGCATGGAAAATCTGTCCCGGGCTAAAACAGCATTTCTGAAGACTTTGGGACTTACAGACACAAAGCTGGATTTTTGCCATAATACATTAACCTAGTGCAATTAGGTTATGTGTTTCATCATTCTATTTGGATTATAATTTTGTAACCTTACCCTAGTACAATTGGGTCAAGGATTTCATTAGTATATTAGGATTTGGTTATTTATTTTATTAGTTTAGTAGGAGTAGGATAGGAGTATTATAAATACCCTATCATGTTAGAGATTTTAAAAAGGGGAGAGGGGAGACATTCTGACAATTCATTCATCTCCTTACAATTAAGACATCTTCCTACAACCCATTCTCAATTCTTCATTCTTCTACTCTTAAATTCCACAACAAGAGAATCGTTACTTGCTACGGAATCACTAAAACCACACGCCAAATACCTACTATTCACGCCATCCACCATGCAAAACGTGATATCCTTCGCATTCATGGGTAACTAAATCTCTTAGTTGGGGTTATGGAAGCCGAATGAGTTACTATCTATAGCTATGAGTTTGTGAGTTCAAGACAAGTATATTGCTTATATCATTATTCTCTTCATCTTAAATCTACATTCTTTGCGGTTCAAACACAAGAACACGCCATTCTAACATCTAACCTGTTCGAGAGAAAGGTTATTTGTCTAGAAAAGAAGACGCATAGACCAACGCCAGTCTAACATCTGACTTGTTCGAGAGAAAAGTTATTTGTCTGGAAAAGAGATAATGTCAAGGTAGTAGAACACCCTTTCCTATTAAAAAGCTAGTGCCGTACCTGGACTAACTTCTTGGAGAATTCGTACCGTTAGTCACGCTTTAAGCTCGAGAGAGTTAAAGTGAAATAGTCCTTGTTTAGGTCGAGAGACGCTTGGATTTACCATCGACTACAATTCTCTATAAGCAATTACATGTCAAGACTCTACACACTCATAGCCAATAGAGACGTATACCTCAGAAGGTGGACATAACCCCAACGCCTCAATTCTCATTGTTTACAACACACGTGACAATCTCTCTTTATTTTGCTATTTTCAGTTCTTACATTCTTGTTTTGGTTACATACTACAATCCCCCCTTTCCTACGAGACTTGCACTAAAAGTCTAGTAATTTCTCTTGCTTGTTGGCCAAGCTATTCTCTGTGGGATCGATACCCAACCCAGGTTGGGTTCTATATTTGCTAACGACCGCTTTACACTCCCACGAGAGCTGTAGATTGAGCGTTATCA
>NW_025868210.1:0-4861 GCF_002878395.1 Capsicum annuum
TCATGGCATAAGATACTTATAGATTATATTGGGTGGAGAATGTATGCGAGCTTTCGCCTATTCAAGTCTCCCAAAATTCCTTTTAGTTATCTATTGTTAATAGAACTTTATTGAAAGAAAGAAAGGCTAAGGTTTACAATATAATCTGAAAAGCATGAAACTGACTAAAACAAAAGTAGGCTATATATACATAGCCAATAACCTAAAGGTCCATAAACTAAAGGCCCAATAACATATGGGCTAACATCCCCCCTCAAACTCACAATGCAACAGCAATAAGCATTGAGAGTTTGTCACACAAAAAACGAAATCGAGATGCCGACTGAGCCTTCGTAAAAAGGTCAGCAATCTGCAAAGATGATGGAACAAAAGGAAGCGATATGGTCCCGAGCTGTAAATGATGACGGGTGAAGTGACAATCAATCTCAATGTGCTTCGTACGCTCATGGAAGACAGAATTCTTTGCAATTTGTACCGCACTTTTGTTATCACAATACAGGGGAGTAGGCATAGAAATGTGAACCCCCATATCTGCAAGAAGCCAACGTAACCAAATAATCTCAGATGTAGTCACAGCCATAGCACGATACTCAGCCTCCGTGGAAGATCTAGAGACAACATCTTGTTTCTTGCTCTTCCACGAGATTAAAGAGTCTCCAAGAAACACACAAAAACCAGTGGTGGATTTACGATCATTGCGATCTCCATCCCAATCAGCATCACTATAGGCTCGCAACTCGAGAGATAACGTCGAGGGAAACAAGAGATTCTGAAACTGAGTGCCACGAAGATACCTTAGAATACGAAGTACAGCTCCCCAGTGCACAGAAGTAGGAGCAGTAACAAACTGGCTAACAACATGAACTGCATGTGCTATATCTGGACGAGTAACCGTAAGATAAACCAAACTACCCACAATAGTCTGATAAAGACTCGGATCGGATAATGGAACACCATCACTAGGAGAGTAACGTGCATTGGTTTCAAGGGGAGTATCTACAGTCCTGTTGTCAGAAAGACGCGCCCGTGTAAACAAGTCAGATATATACTTAGTCTGAGAAAGAAGATACCCTTTCTTAGACTGAGCCACCTCAATACCCAGAAAATAACGCAGCAAGCCCAAGTCCTTCATTGCAAATCGATGAGCCAAATCATGCTTCAATAACTCAATACCACTATGATCATCACCAGTAATAATCATATCATCTACATATAAGGACAATAGAATTCGCCCTGCACTTGTACATCTAACAAACAACGCTGAATCATGGTTACTCGGGACAAATCCAAGGGAAGTAATAACAGTGGAGAATTTCTCAAACCAAGCACGAGGGGCATGTTTGAGACCATATAAAGCTTTTCGAAGCCGACAAACTTCACCTGGCTGGTGGTCAATACCTGGGGGAGGAGTCATATAAACTTCCGCGTGGAGATCACCATTCAGAAAAGCATTCTTGACATCCATCTGAAATATCTTCCACTGTCGAACGGATGCAACAGCAATCATAGTGCGAACAGTCGTCATCTTTGCTACGGGGGAAAAAGTCTCCTCATAATCCATACCATATTGTTGTGAATACCCTTTTGCCACAAGTCTTGCCTTGTATCGCTCAACAGACCCATCAGATTTTGTTTTTATCTTATACACCCATCGACAACCAATCGCATGCTTACCAGGTGGGAGAGTAACCAAATCCCATGTATGTGTATGATGAAGAGCAGCAAGTTCCTCAGCCATAGCATTCTGCCAAAGAGGATCAGACACAGCCTCTCTATACGACTCAGGTTCAGACAAATGATGTATGTTTGCAATAAAGGAAGCAAATGAGGCTGAATATGTAGAATAGTAAAAATCTGGCAGTTTGGTGGACTTACAAGGTCGAGTAGACCTCCTCAGAGGTGGTGGATCTCCAGTCTCAACAGTCGAAGGAGCAGACTCAGGCACAGGCGAGGCTGAAGCACTATCAGGTGGCACACCAGATGGCATGGATGAATCCGAAACTGGAACCTCTATGTCAATCCCAAAGGGATCAATAAGCCGAATATCTGACTTTGTCACATCATGGGTTTTAGCTGGAATGGAATAAAAAGGAATATGTTCCAAAAAAGTGACATGTCGTGAAACATATAATTTCTGACTTACAGGATCATAGCAACGATATCCTTTTTGTCCAATACCATACCCCAAAAACACACATATAGCTGATTTTGACCCTAACCTATTTCGTTCAACATGAGGACGAAGAACAAAGCAAGTACATCCAAAAACTCGTAATGCAGAATAATTCGGCGGGTGACCATATAGTTTCTCAAACGGAGACATCCCTGAAGTCAATGCAGTAGGAATACGATTAATCACATATACAGCAGTTAGGACTGCTTCTCCCCAAAAAATACTAGGAACCTCTGCAGACAAAAGTAAAGAGCGTGTTGTCTCAACAATATGACGATGTTTTCTTTCTGCCAGACCGTTCTGCTCAGGAGTGTCGGTACAAGATGACTGGTGTATGGTACCATCAGAGGCAAGTAACTGAGTGAAGTCATTAGAGGTATATTCACCCCCTAAGTCACACCTGAAACACTTTATCACAGCCGAATGTTGTGTTTTAACAAGGGCTCTAAAGTTGTTGTAAATGCCAAAGAAATCAGATCTGCGTTTCATAAGATACACCCAGGTATAACGAGTATAGTCATCTATAAACGAAACATAATAGGTCGATCCACCCTTAGTGGATACTGGCGCTGGTCCCCATACATCAGAATGAATAATATCAAAAGGAGCAACAGAATAAGACACACTTTTATTAAACGGTAAGGCAGAAAATTTTGCCAGTTTACAACCACTACAATCTGAAATATCACTAGTGTTCACATGACCCAAAGCACCACTAGAGACCAAAAAACGTAAACGTGAAACTGACACATGTCCTAATCTGGAATGCCAAAGATAAAACTGAGAAGACAAAGGACTCAAACGAAAAGAAGATAAATCTATGCTAGAGGCAGCAACTACAGACACTTTGAGATTCTCCAAGACATAGAGTTCCCCCAACCTACGGCCGGTCCCAATCACCCTCTGAGTGTGTTGGTCCTGTATAACACAAACAGAATCAGAAAAAAACACCCAATTACCAGCCTCACACAACTGACTGACCGAAACAAGATTTAAAGCAAGTTTGGGAATGTAATAAACATCAAAGAGGACAATGTGAGGGGTAGTAACAGAACCAACACCCTCAACTGACATAGGTACAGCACTCGCGGACATAACAGAGATTGGTGAAATGGGTGACAAAGAACCAAATGAGGGGACATGTGATGAGACGCACCAGAATCCAATATCCACAAGGAGGAAGGAATACCTGAGGTACTAGAAGAAACTGAACCCGAATGAGACATAGATGCTGACATGGCCGTAGGATTAGAAACGAAGAACTGTCTGAACTGTTCGAAAACCTGGGGATCCAACGCAGAAGGTGGCATAGTGCTAACAGACTCAACATCTACAGATGGTGCAGCAGCAGCGAACTGTGGAGGAGCACCAGAGGAGCGTGACGGAGACTTTTGCTGCCCATATTTCTGTTGCTGCCCAGATTGAGGCTGTTTGACCTTGTTAAGTAACAATGGACACTGAGCCTTCCAATGATTTTTCTGTTTGCAGAATGCACACTCATCAAATGCAACTTTAGGAGATTGTCGAGTCTGAGTACGTGGTGGCCTAGACTGATCAGTTGAAGCAGCAAACACGACAGGAGTAGTAGTTACTTTAGACCTTTTATCCACTTGAGACTTGATACGAGTCTCCTCTGCAATCAGTTCATGAACCACAGAATCAACAGTAGGGAGGGGAGATCGATGAAGGATTGTTCCACGTAGGCCCTCAAAGTCAGAACGTAGTGCCATCAAAAACTGAACCAAGCGTTGCTCTTCCCGTCTAGCAATGTACGGCCCAAAACCTTTTAACTCTGCAGATTCAGTAAGTGCCAATTGATCCCACAAATCCGACATGGCAGCATAAAAATCTTGAATACTGAGATCATGCTGTTGAAGAGCACGGATATCATACTCCAACTGGTACTGCTTAGCAAAATTAGACTGAGTGTACAGTCTTTCCAAATGATCCCAGACCTCCTTTGCTGTGTCATACTTAGCCAATTGCATACCAATTGACTGAGTTACAGAATTGTTGATCCAAGTGATAATCTTGGAGTTATTAGTTTCCCATAAGTCCACCAACAAATCAAAATTTTCAGTTTTATCATCGATAGGTCTTGGTTTTACTCCAGTCATATAACCCCACATATTCTTCCCACGAAGAAAATTCTTCATGACATAACTCCAATAGGCATAGTTCTTACCATCTAATTGAGTACTAATGGACTGGAGAGAATCATCCTTTCCAGTCATTGTAAACACAGCAACACACAAACAATTCAAAAAAAAAAAAGATGCAAAACCCTAGGTTGAACAATTCCGAACGAACAACAATGGCAGCAAGCAAAAGAACGAAAGACGAACAATATCAGACAGCAAACGAAGACAGCAACGAATCAATCCAACCAAAAACCCAACGAAAACAGCAAACGAATACAGCAGTAGGTGCCTGCTACAAAATCTTCAACCAACAAATCAAAGGACATGGATCGAACTAGCTTTGATACCATGTTAATAGAACTTTATTGAAAGAAAGAAAGGCTAAGGTTTACAATATAATCTGAAAAGCATGAAACTGACTAAAACAAAAGTAGGCTATATATACATAGCCAATAACCTAAAGGTCCATAAACTAAAGGCCCAATAACATATGGGCTAACATCTATGACTCCGGTGGCACATAGGTGGGTTGGGCAATAGGAGGACA
>NW_025868211.1:0-1414 GCF_002878395.1 Capsicum annuum
CTGCAGCCTTCGTGGACCTACTGAATAGGGTGTTCCCTCAGTTTCTAAATCTGTTTGTCATAGTTTTCATTGATAATATTTTGATTAATTCTACGAATAAGGAGGATCATGACAGTCACCTCTGAATTATTCTTCATACCCTCAAAGATCATAAGTTGTATGCAAAATTTTGCAAGTGTGAGTTCTGGTCTAGTGCTATTGTGTTATTGGGGCATATTGTGTTTAGTGAGGGAATTAAGGTTGATCCCTAAAAGATTGAGGCAATGAGAAAATGGACCAAACCCATGACTCCAACCGATATTTGGAGCTTCTTGGGTTTGGCAGGGTATTACAGAAGATTCGTAGAGAGTTTTTCTTTCATAGCTTCTCCACTTACTAGGTTGACACAAAAAAGGTGAAATTTGTGTGGTCTGACTCTTGTGGGAATTTTTTTGAGAAGTTGAAAGTCATGTTAACTACTGCACTTGTTTTGACTCTTTCGAAAGGTACAGAGGGTTTTGTGGTGTATTGTTATGTAGCATGGTAAGGTGGTAGCTTATGCATCAAGACAGTTAAAGGTGCATGAGCGAAATTATCCCACCCATGATTTGGAGTTAGCAGTTGTGGTGTTTGCACTTAAAAATTTGGCAACATTATCTGTATGGGGTGTATGTTGATATATTTACTGACCACAAAAGTTTGTAGTATATTTTCTTGTAGAAAGAACTTGATCTCAGGCATAGACGATGGCTAGAATTGTTGAAGGACTATGTATGAGCCTGTACTATCATCCGAGAAGGTAAAGTGGTGGCCGACGCCCTCAGCAGATTATCAATGGGTAGTATTTCTCATGTTATAAAAGGAAAGAGAGAGATGGTGAAATATATTCACTGCCTTACAAATCCAGTGGTGCAACTTCTGGATTCTGAAGATGGAGGAATAGTTGTGCATGAAATAGCTAAATCTTCCCTATGTGCAAAAGTTAAGGAGAAGCGGGCCGAGGATATTATCATGATGCAAGTTAAGAAAGATATGGGTCAACAGAAGGTGGTGTCTTTTGAAATTGGTGGTGATGGTATTTTAATGTATAGGGCAGGCTGTGTGTACCAAATATAGAAGGTTTGCGAGAGAGGATCCTCGATGAGGCTCACACTTTGACGTATGTTGTTCACCCAGGATCTACTAAAATGAACCATGATCTTAAAGCTATATATTGGTGGAATAATATGAAACGTGATGTTGATGATTTGTTTCCAAGTGTTTGAATTGACAACAAACTAAAGTGGAATATCTGAGACTAGGTGGTACTTCCCAAGAGATAGCTTTGCCTATGTGGAAGTGGGAGATGGTCAATATGGACTTCATCACGGGACTTTTGAGGTCCCAAAACCAATATGATTCCATTTGGGTAATTGTACACCGGATGACCAAGTCA
>NW_025868212.1:0-2659 GCF_002878395.1 Capsicum annuum
CAAATAAAGCTTCTAACATTCTTGGGAAAAAATTTCAAGGTAGGAAAGTACGGGCTTGAGAACATTTATCCTCGAATGAGACTGAGTGAGAGTGGAGAATATGAACTGACGTGCATACTTAACATGAATAACTGAAATACGATCTCATGACTGACATAACTGAAGAGCTAAATATAACATACTGAACATGCATGTCTGATGCATGACTGATAAGCTGAATTCATGCATATCTAATGCATGGATAATTGATTTATGAATACATGACTGAATATTCTGATGAACTGAATTTCTCGTAGTGAGAAGGCCTGTCTAATGCATGATTACATGACTGAATCGGTATATGAATGCATGACTGAATATGCAAGAGTACTTAGTACCAAGTTTATAATGGGGATTTGAGCATGAACTGAATACCAAGTTTGTAATGGTAGTTTGAACATGGAACTAATTATGTTTAAGAAAACTATTACGTGACTGAAAAACACTGATGACCCCATGATTATACTAGAAGTATGCATGAACAGGAAATTGAGAACATGTCTAAGGCTTAACTATGACATATAAACTGAATTTCGTGAACTGAACTGAGCCTCTGAATACTTGGCCCATAGCTGAGGTTGGGAATTTAAGGGTTAACTTATGATTACCCTCTATACTAAACTGGATTATTTATTCGAACAGAAACTTTATTTAAGGCATAAGAGCATTGAGGAAATAATGGGTTATATTTCCTTTGGGACACTATATCCCTCTAAGAATGATCATCCTACTGAGATACTGGGGTGAGGCATAAGGCATCCATGAACTGATTCATGACTAAGATTTTAACTTTAAGCCTATGCTCACTGGCACTACATGAATACTAAAAGAAGGAAAACTGTTCCTAAAATATCTCATAGCCTCCTGCACATAAGTGTGGTGCACAACACACGTATGTATAAGAATCTACTAGATACGTCTTTTTATACTTCCTAGGATACTATTGAACCTTGGGCTATGATACCAAGTTTGTAATGCCTTGAATCTGGTACCCAAAATGCTGCACGGTGCCTATGACCCTAAAGGAACACAAGCTAACCCATGACTGATATTTGTAACTAAGCACTGAATAATATACTAAAATTAAGTAGAATACGTAAGAGATGTAAGGACATAAGGTTCAAAACTGAATAAACATCTAATAAAACAATGTCTAGAAATGGTACAACAAATACCAAAACAAAGCTGAAGTAACTATCCGGCATGCTATAGTCTGAAAGCCTCTAAACTGTCTGAATAAGGAGTTGATGGGACAGGTCCCCAACTAACTCTGACAATTGAATTAAACTAAAAGCTAAAATAGTAATTTAATCATTATGTCCTAGAAGGATGAGGACTCACAGTGGACTCTGATTGCTGAAATGGGATGCTACTGATGCTCTGGAGCTCGTACTTCTAAACCTATGGTATAAGACACCATAGCACAAATATGTCAGTACTTTGAATATACTGGTATGCAAGTGAGGTAGGCTAAATTCAATAGATTCATATGCTTGAACAATACTAACTGATGGACTAACATAAATGTGAGAAATACATGCATGCTTACGTAACTGTAACTGACATCATGATAGGACTAAATACTAAGTTCTAATGACTGAGTTTACTAATAACATGGAATTGTTGATATTTGAGGGACTGATACTATGTTACTGATATATGAATAACTATTTCTGACAGTTTTGATTATGAAGAACTGGTCTGGTTAACTGTGTCTAATAGTCTTGAAGCTGAATATTGATAACATGAGTTCTGATAATTGATATAGCTGATAACAAGAGTGACTATATCTGACAGTCCTGAATCTGATGGAACTAGCTGAGTTTTGTACTGTGTCTGAATTTGACTGTATGTGACCTTCCTAAAATTTAAAGAACTATCTGAGTTCTTTTATTGAGATTGAGATTGAGACGGAGACTGAGACTATGATTGAGAATATGGGAGGTAATCATCTATCCGACATTCTCTAGAATTGAACTGGTGGGGACCAGCCTGTAACCCCAGCTGGAAGGGTGTCAATATCATATCACATGTAAAGACTTGCTGTGAGTATACCTTTGCTGACAGGGAGCTCTTCTGTTAACCCTCCTAGTAGGTAACCCAAATGAGATATATATATATATATATCCCTAAACACATAGGGTGCATCTCAACCTACGCTGTCTACGTAGTTTTGGAATACAAGGATTGCTTCTCAGGATCACACCCTCCACTGAATAATAGGTGAGTCCCCATCCTTGGGTTCACTCGATGCTGAATCTTACTCCTAACATAATACACACTAAACTGAACTAATTTAACTAAACTGGACTGATTAACTGATGGTATTATTTAGCAGAGCTAAAACTGAATTTACTGAGTTCCATTGACCGACAAAATGCTACTGAGATCTGAGGAATGACTGAGTGTGCTGAAGTTACTGAGACTTACTGGGAATACAGAGATCATAAAAGTTATTGAACTACTGAGATTACTAGGATTTCCAGAGTCACATGACTGACTGAGTTCTATGGATCATGACTTGTCTGAGAGTATCGTGAAAATATGACAATGCTCTAGGCACACAGTTAAGCTGTTGGGTACAAGTGCCCCCAGGACTCGATGGAAAAAAATTGACATA